>NC_056730.1:235069723-235237223 GCF_019279795.1 Protopterus annectens | reverse complement strand
ACTAAACAGCACATGCTGGAGGTACAGGTTCCTATCCACAAATATGCCATACTCTGGACTAAACCACCCAGCATGAACAAACAAGGCTTCTCATTAGCAGATTAGGTTCATAGGTTCATAGGTTCATACTAGGCTATCTGCCCTGGGGCAATTATAAGCCTAGCCCGATTCTGTATGGCTTACGCCACCCCTTGATTTGAGTATACTGTGCCCTTTTTAAGGTTTAGTTTACTGTGCCTCTGTCTAATAGTGACATGGGAGTAATCCCTGGGACAAACCTACGATCCCCCATCCACCTATCAAGATTCTTCTTGAAGAGATTCAGTGAGGTGCTCTGCCTCACATGAACTGGAATTCTATTCCAGAGCGAAGGGAGCCTCTGGGCTATGAACCTGTCCCTCCAGCAAGTTCTATTTATTTCTGTGCTGAGGTTCAAGTCCCTCGAGCGTGTGGCTCTAAGGGATTTAGATTTACTGAGGTGGAGCATGTCCATTAATTCTGGATTTGACATAGCTTTGTATGTCAGGCATAGATTGCCTCGAAGTAGGCGGTATGCAACTGAGTAGAGCTGGAGTTTTTAACCAAGCAGCATATGGCATCTGTTTGAGACCCTTGATCCTCTTGGTGAGATACTTTTGGGGTCTTTCTAATTGCTGCAGGTGTCGGGTAAGGTACATCCCAAAGGGGCATTGTATTCTATGATGGGCCTGATGAGGGATGAATAAAGGGGCACGATTACCTCTCTTGATCTAGATGTGAAACCCTTCATGATGAGGTGGGCTATGTAGAAGGTCTTTCTAACCACTTTGGCAATGTGGTTTTCAAAGGAGAGATTGCTATCAACTTGGGTCCCCAGGTCCCTAATACCTTTCTCTGTACTTAATGGGTTTCCGCCTATGTGGTAATTTGTGGGCACATTGTTTTTGCCAAAGGGTATGACTATACATTTTTTGGCATTTAGCTTTAAACCATGGCGCTGGCACCAGTTATCTGTCTCTGTGAGACCTTTTTGAAGGATGTTTGTGTCAGCTGGAGATTCGATTATGGCACCCAGTTTGCAGTCGTCTGTGAACTTGGTGAGCCATAGTCCTCCCACGTTTGCCTGTACCTCGGAAAAGTATATACCGAACAAGAGCGGTCCCAGGACAGAACCCTGTGGGACACCACTTGTGACCGGTTTCGAGTCTGACATGGCTCCAGCAACTCTCACTTTGTGGGTTCTGTCTTTGAGCCAGTTTGCGACCCATCTTGTGACATAGGGGTTTATATTTAAGCTGGATAGCTTATCTATGATGCCCGAGTGGGGTATTGTGTCAAATGCCTTTGCAAGGTCCAGATAGACTGTGTGGACTACCTTCCCTTCATCTATGGCTTTGGTGACTGTTTCGAAGAAGTCAACCAGGTTCAAAAGGCAGGATCTGCCCTTGACAAAGCCGAACTGGGTAGGATCTAGTGTCTGTAGGTCCCCAATGTCTTTGTTTATGAGCTCCATGATGATCCTCTCCATAGCCTTGCAGACTAAGCTAGTCAAGCTTATGGGGCGATAGTTTCCAGGGTCCGTAGAGGCTCCACCTTTGTGGAGTGGGACCACTGTTGCTGTACGCCATTCTGTGGGCACATATCCTGTAGTGAGGCTGAGATTGTATAGCTGTTTTATTTGAGGGATTAGTTCCCCTTGGAGTTCATGTAGGACGCAACCTGGGATGCCATCTGGTCCCATGGAAGCAGTGTTTTTTGCTTTGGAGAGGGCACCCTTCACCTGAGCATCAGAGATGTTTGGGAGGCAGACCTCTGCCAGGATAGATACTTGCTCTTTTGGGGGGGAGGGGGTGGAGAAGTTTGCACTGAACCTGTCTGCCAGGATATTGGCGATGTCTGTGGGTTCAGTGTATTTTTTGTCATTTAGAATCAACTCAGAACAAGTCTGGGAGTTGCATCCCAGGTTCCTAACATAACTGAAAAAAGCCTTATGATTGTCTTTGGTGTCCTGTGCAATTTTTGTCTCGAAGCTGGCCTTGGAGGATTTTATGAGGGATCGTAATTTTTTGCTAGTACTGATCAGAGATGCCTTCCCTATTAGGGATTTTGCTCTATCATGTAGTAGCTTCCTCCTTCTGTTTTACAGTTTATTTATGGCAGGGGTCCACCAGACTGGACGCCTGCCTTTGGATGATTGGGTCTTGGTTTTGTTTGGGATAGCATGATCCATGCATTCCTGGAAATGTCCGTAGAATGCGTTTATATAGGATTCTGTAGTTTGGGCCATAGTTTCCACTGGCCCTGGGGCCTTGAAGGATTCCACTTTGGTTTTGAGAAGTGAGAAGTTCGCTTTTGAGAAGTTTTTCACTGTGGTTTTCTGGGCTGGGGGTGGGGTCGGGATGTGGACAGTCAATGTTTGGGTAGTTGAAGTCGCCCAATATAATGGTGTTCGGAGAGATCTTCATGTTCTCCATTGTTTTCAGGAAAGCCGAGTGGGATTCCTGACTTTGAAAGGGTGGTCTGTAGGATGCTATAAACTGAAAAGCAGTCTTGCCCACTGTTAGTTGCACATGGATGGTCTCCGATACTTCGTGCAATGCCACTAACCTGGAGGTGTGGATATCCTTGATAAATATGGAAACTCCCCCTCCTTTTGTGGTTTGGTCCAGGTTTTGGGGCCAAAAAGCATGATATGAGGTATAGCCTGGTAGTGCTGGGGTGCTCTCTGGAGCTTTGAACCAGGTTTCTGTCACTGCACAGATATCAATGTTCTCCATACTGAGGAGAGCTTCGAGTGCGTGCATCTTGAGGTTAAGACTTCTGGCATTAAGCAGCATTACCCTTAGTTTCTTGTTCCTTGTGCTGTCTATGGGGGTGGGTTTGACTTTTGAGCCTTGCCTAAAAAGGCACTATGGGGTGGCAAGAGCCTTTGCCAATATCCGAAAGCCCAGTGGTGACAGGTGCAAGCCATCCCTAGCGAAGCAACGTGGCTTGTCGAGCATGTCATCCCAGGCTGACAGACACTGGATCCCCTTTGAATGACACCAAAATTTTAGCCAATTGTTAAAATCAATCATTTTGTCTTTGTACTGTGGCATCATTCTAGGTGAGGGTAAGATGCTGCTCAAGGTCAGGGTCATACCAGCCTGGGCTACATGATCAGAGAGCTCCTCTATGTCTCTTTTCATGTAGTCCAGGGAGGTACGTCTCAGGTCATTCACACCAGCATGTACAATGACTGAGTCATATTTGTATTTGCTTTGGAGTGACCTGAGTGCTTGCATTATGTGGCGGATCCTAGCACCCGACAGGCAGCTCACCGTGACCTTCTCTTTATTCAGCCTGGTGAGTGGGACGTCAGTGTGTCTGACAATAGAGTCGCCTATTACAAGAGTATCAGGTGTGTTATTCATCCTTAAGGGCTGTGGCTGCTTGGCACACTGACTTTGAGGGCTATGTGTTGAGCGTGTTTTGTTTTGAGGTAGCGTTTGCTTGGATGTCTGCTTTGGAGGTCTCTGTTGCTTAGGTAGATTTTTATTTAGAGCCTCCGAGTATGTTTTTGTGTATTTATGTGTTTGGTTCGCTGATGTGGTGGGACTATGTGATACTGGAATTGTGTTGTGTGAGGTTACCTTCTCCTCCTGACTGGTTTCACCAGTTTTGAGATGAGAGAGCTCAAACTCCAGTTTGGCTAAATAGTTGCATCTCTCACATATATTTGAACCTGTTTGGAGGAGGAGAGGGTTGTCCATGTACATGAGACAGTTGTAACATTGCCTCAAAATTCCCAGATTGACCAGCTGGACTGGAGAGGAAACCATTGACTGACCTTTGGACATGCTAGAGTAATATAGGGAAACTGAATTTAAGATGGACCAATAGAGGACAGGGTAATCGTAGAGAGTATAAGAGTAAGTAGTGCTTATGGTTTATTAGTGCTAACTTGTAGGATTACTTAATTGGACCAGTGAAGGGCCTTAGAATGAGAATATGGTGTTTAAATTGAGAGATAGAGCAGTTCTAAGGGAAAAAGTGAAGAGCAGACTTTGTGGAGCCAGGAATAGTTTAAACCCAATTAGGCGGCGCTGCCCGCTGTTGCGCTATGCACAAAAACGCGCAAAACCATGCAAAAGAGGGTTTTAAGAGAGGAAGATGAATGAGTTTGGAATTGACCCAAAATGGCCAATAAAACTACAGTTTCAAGTCAGTAACCACTCCCACAGGGGCAGGCAGGCTGCTCAATGTTTTTCACTGCCACTGATCAACAGAGAGACTTCCCTTTAGCCCAAGCAAAAAATGGCCTCCAAGAAACTTACAAACAGTTCAAGAACAGCAAGCCTGTAACTGAACTTTTTTAAATCTCAGAAAAGTGAGAAAAATCAAGATTTTTTTTTTGTTTTTTTGTTTTTTTCAGAGATAGCAGAGGTTCACAAGTATCCACAAGTCATAACAGTGCAGTAAATGACCCCACACAAGAGTGCTAGGCCAAAGGCAGATAAAATGCAAGTTTTGAGAAAAAAAAACGATTTTAAAAATAAGTGCAAACAGGAAATTCAGTAAACAGCTCTAGGTTGTGCTCTAAATACAGTTACTAATGCAGAAATCAAGTTTAACAAGCCAGAAAATGTTCATAATAGGTGGCTATGCAGAAAAACCTAGCAAATAAACAGAGGAAAAATACTTAAAATCTCAAAAGTGGCTCCTTTCTTCTCTCAGCGTTTTCTCCTCTTGGTGGGTGCTTCACCAACAGCCAACAAGCCTGAAGAGACACCAAAACCATGAGGCAACCAGGTTTTAAGAGAGGAAGGTGAAGGAGTTTGGAATTGACCCAAAATGGCCAATAAAACTACAGTTTCAAGTCAGTAACCACTCCCACAGGGGCAGGCAAGCTGCTCAATGTTTTTCACTGCCACTGATCAACAGAGAGACTTCCCTTTAGCCCAAGCAAAAAATGGCCTCCAAGAAACTTACAAACAGTTCAAGAACAGCAAGCCTGTAACTGAACTTTTTTAAATCTCAGAAAAGTGGGAAAAAAGCAAGATTTTTTTGTTTTTGTTTTTCAGAGATAGCAGAGGTTCACAAGTATCAACAAGTTATAACAGTGCAGTAAATGACCCCACACAAGAGTGCTAGGCCAAAGACAGATAAAATGCAAGTTTTGAGAAAAAAACGAATTTAAAAATAAGTGCAAACAGGAAATTCAGTAAAAAGCTGTATGTTGTGCTCTAAATACAGTTACTAATGCAGAAATCAAGTTTAACAAGCCAGAAAATGATCAAAATAGGCGGCTATGCAGAAAAACTTAGCAAATAAACAGAGGAAAAATACTTAAAATCTAAAAAGTTGCTCCTTTCTTCTCTCAGCGTTTTCTCCTCTTGGTGGGTGCTTCACCAACAGCCAACAAGCCTGAAAAGATGCCAAAACCACGAGGCAACCAGGTTTTAAGAGAGGAAGATGAAGGAGTTTGGAATTGACCCAAAATGGCCAATAAAACTATAGTTTCAAGTCAGTAACCACTCCCACAGGGGCAGGCCGGCTGCTCAATGTTTTTCACTGCCACTGATCAACAGAGAGACTTCCCTTTAGTCCAAGCAAAAAATTGCCTCCAAGAAACTTACAAACAGTTCAAGAACAGCAAGCCTGTAACTGAACTTTTTTAAATCTCAGAAAAGTGGGAAAAAAGCAAGATTTTTTTTTGTTTTTTTGTTTTTTTCAGAGATAGCAGAGGTTCACAAGTATCAACAAGTTATAACAGTGCAGTAAATGACCCCACACAAGAGTGCTAGGCCAAAGACAGATAAAATGCAAGTTTTGAGAAAAAAACAATTTTAAAAATAAGTGCAAACAGGAAATTCAGTAAACAGCTCTAGGTTGTGCTCTAAATACAGTTACTAATTCAGAAATCAAGTTTAACAAGCCAGAAAATGCTCAAAATAGGCGGCTATGCAGAAAAACCTAGCAAATAAACAGAGGAAATACTTAAAATCTCAAAAGTGGCTCCTTTCTTCTCTCAGCTTTTTCTCCTCTTGGTGGGTGCTTCACCAACAGCCAACATACCCCTGATGATTGTTTTGGAGATAGGTAATATGCCCTGGGAGTCACCTCTGTGTATCCAGTTGACAGGAGCAAGTGAAATCACATTGCATGTGTGTCAAAGGCCAGGGTAGCATATGGCTAGGCTGCTCTAGGCCCTAGGGCCAATAGCGTATTACCTATCTATGACACAATGCACACACACATTTACTCAGTGCAATACCTGCTATGTGAGGTGGAATGAGTGTGACAGTGACTGTGTGCAAGGTTTGTAAAGGTGTGATAGCTTAGTGTGAGGTTGTGTCTGTCATGGTAGTTTGTGTCCTAGGTGTGAGGCCGGATAAAGATGTGTCAGTTATTGGGATGCAGACATAGTAGGATGGCATATGTTGTGATGTAGTTACTTGTGTACGACTGTGGTGTCCCAATGTAGGCTGAAATAATACATGTATGCTCAGTAAGTGGTACTGCTGGTGACTCCAGCTCACATATGAATTGTTGTACTACCTGAATCTGTAGGCCTAAACAGCACAGTATGGTGTATGTTCACAGTCCCTGGTAACACTGTCTTGTGTGTTTCCTGTAGTCTGCACAGATTACATACCACAGGCATAGGTATCTGTAAGTAGGGGCACACAGTACTATAAGGTACACAGGTAATGCTCATCTGTGTCGGCATACATCTGTGTGTTGTATGTATGTCTGATGTGTGTTTAATGATGCCTGTACCATGCCCGCAATGACATGTGTGTTACAGAGTATGTGTGTGTACCTAGCAACATGTATACTCTGTTACAGCAGTATGCCAGCTATATTAACAACCGTGCACATATGTTAGGTAGGGGTATGGCATCAAAGACTAGGGTGGTTTACCGGTAATACTGTAAATGTGCATGACATTCATTGCATTGGATGACATAATTCTTCATGCATTAGCTTGATATATACCCCCGGGTGAGGTTGTGCATTGTATCCCAAACAGTGTGCCAACTACTGGTGTATACTGGTGTGTCATATGGAGTGTTGCAGGCACTGTCAGCCCGTTGTGGGATGAGCACTGATATGTGGTATTGAATGTGTGTATCCTCTGATAAACAGATAGATGCTATATATGGCAGTTAAGTGATATCTGTTCTTCATAATGTTGTGTGCCACATGACATGTTCACACATATTGTTTAATTGCCTTCCAGGGTTATGGCTTATCAACATAATCCATCATATTCAGCTGTGGAGGAGCAGGAAATTCTGAACAGCCTCGTGCAGCACTATAACCTGCTTTTTTCCAGGGCCCGCCAGCACCAGCATGACCGTACTGCACTGTGGCAAGACCTTGTTCACCATGTAAATGACATAGGCATGCATAACCGGACATATGAGCAGGTACGCCATCACTGCAGTGATTTAATTAGACATGCCCAGCAGCGTGCATCTGATATCCATAGGGAACAGCTTGCCACAGGTGGTGGGGCGGCCATACACCCCCCCCTCACCACAGTGGAGGAGCTGCTCCTAAGCATGGTGGCTCCTGGCCTACAGCAGCAACAGCGTCACATATGTGTCATCATGGAGGCCGGAGCCACCCAGCAGGATGACATGGAGCGTGCAGGTAATACGCCCTAGCTGTAGACTACCGTTACCTGTATTGTTAGACTATACATATGTGAGATGTGTACTGTGTATTTAGCAATTGTGCTGCCTAACATGTGCAATACTGATATTTGGAATAGTAGCCATACACCTATGACTGTTGACTGTTGTTCCACTGTCGTTTAGCACACTCACAGTAGCAATGCCACAGTTGTGGCCACTGACAAACTGTGTCATATTCTTCTAGGTCCCTCTGGTGTGACAGCAGGGCAGACAATACATGCTGGTGAGTGTGTTAACACTTTAATATTGGTATTGAAATGTTCATGTCATAGGTGAGGTGTAGGCCATGTACACGTAACACACCTACGCATAATGCATGCTGTGCATGTTTGCTGTGAGACATCAATCATTTCAGTAAAGTCAGTAGCTGCCTCAATCACATGCAATGCACAGTGCAGCAGACACAATTGAGGCAACACTGTACTGCACACTGGATATGCATAGTTGCTACAGCTGTACACAACAGAACACGTTTATCATATGCAGTACACGAAAACATGCTACATTTGGCATTACCACACACCCACTGTAAGGTCACACTTCAGTATCCCACATGTCATGCACACACACATGATGTACCTCAGGGGTAGAGGCCTATCATGGGGCTGTGCAACACTCTGCAACACATAACACAGTCATGTTAGGCAATGCTCCCTATTGGGCACCTCACACACCCATGTACAAGGTGGCTGTGTAATTGTGAACGTATCCACGGCACTGCAGTTCAGGTACAGCATGCTAGGTGGTGGTTTTGCACACATTAGTAGCTGTGAGTGACCACAAGATGCATGTTGATGATGGCACAGGGAACTACATCCCATCCCGTTACAGTGACCACAGTACTACTCATAGCAGTCATTGCTTTGCATCTCAGTGTTGTGTGTGTGCAAACATATGCACCTATACACAATATGTATAGCATGTTGTCTGTGTGCTTACATATGCCAGTATACACAATATGCACAGCAGTCACCATCCACACAAAGTGTCCTGGAATGCTAGTGGGTGTATAGGTCACTTGACACACATTGGGTATGTGTGGTGTTTAATGTTGCAGTCATGTAGCATGCCATGCCATGTCTGGCACCCACATATCTGCAATATGTCCCACACTCACCATAACCACTGTACACTGGCCATGTCAAGCATTGGAATTCCATCACGTCAACATGCACCACACATCCCGTGTGTGTACATAGCATGCATGTGCTACACCCGTGCCCACTATTATCTGCTATGGACACAGACACTGCACTCAAACATGGATATCTATGTGTCACACAGATAACACATGCAGCCATGGCATGTATACTTGTGAGTGATGGTGCACAGGGCATTGCAGAGCTGATAATACCTGCATAGCAATGTTGTGTCCATGTAAACATTGTGTTCCAGGGTGTAGCCAATCACTGAACAACTACACAGTTGCATCAAAGCCATGTATACTGCCATTTAATAGGGGCATCTACACTTGCACTGCATGGTCTTGTGCAACACATATTCTGCATGCTGACACGTGTGTGGTGACTGTCTACCTTGTGATACTGACACCCACCTTCACCCACTATAGAGTCTGTGCTGGATTGCTGGTATGTGTGTGTATGTGCTGCAGTGAGGTGTGTATTAGTGTTCATGTGTGCATGTGTGCATGTGTTCATGTGTGCATGTGTGCATGTGTCCATGTGTGCATGTGTGCATGTGCAGACTGTAAAGTGTGTTTCCTATCATCCTCTCACAGGTGCTGAGTTAGGGGTTGGCGAAAGCAGCAGGCAACCTGAAGCCACTGCCACGGATAGTGGTGATGATGACACATGTATTTTGGCACAGGAAGATTTGACAGGGTCTGTCGTTGGTCTGCCAATCGACAGTACACAGCGTTCAACCCCATCTATGTGCACACTCATACTGTCAATACATCCCTCACTACCAATGGCCATAGGTGAGGGACAGCATACAGTTGGCATTGACCAGGAGAGTGTGGTACCCATTCACTTGCATCCCCTCACAGCAGCCATAACCGTAAACCCGGAATGGTACCACATAGGGGGAGGTCCAGGGGTTCTCGGGGTAGCACCACTGGTCATATTGCCCCTGGCAGGCGTGCCCTCACAGGTCTTACGATGACCAGTATGTTCCGGGCTGTAATGCAGGCTCAGGCACGTATGGAATGGTACACCACGCAAGGACATAGGGCACAGAGGGCACATTACACCACTATCAATGACAGCATCCGTGACCTTGCCGGTGCCATCCAGACTTACACCGAGGTCATTGATAGACGTTGGGGGGAGACATTAGATACCCTCCACAACATGTCTTCCATGAGCCAGGACCGTGTGGGACGGTTGCGACGTCGACACGGATGCATGCCAGCAACAGCAACAGCTGGCAGTGGTCATGGACAGCCCACAGTTCACAGCCGCTCCCATAGTGGCAGTACTAGCCCCAGCAATGCTGGGGCTGGCCTGTCCATTGACCATCCCAGTAGACCACGTGCACGTGGCTCTGGCCAGTCCCAGCAGGGACATGGGTCCAGTCATCATACCTCTGCCTCTGATGACAGTACCCAGTCAGGGTTGGTACCCAATACTGTCCGTAGCACCCCTGCCAGGCACAGGTACTGTGTCCGTGGCCGGAGACAGTGATCTTTACAGCCTAGCAGGTACAGTCTGTGGCTGTCCCACAAACTACCGCATATGGCAGCCACATGGTGGAGCTGTGTGCATGCAGACACACACACATTAACCAAACAACTAGGGCTCACACATACACACACACATTACATCAACATTGGCCCATGCTGTACTGTTGTCCCTCACACACACACACATACACACACACACACACACACACACACACACACACACAGACATGTCGATTGGATGGGTCAATGTCAGGCTCTGGCAAACAACAAAACGTCCTGTGAATATGATGATACCTGTGTAGCCTCCTGTCATCTGCATCATTGATGGAGGGACAGGCTAACATGGTGTAGATGCACAGGGTGACACTATAGCGGTGTAGCAATAATAGCAAGTTGTCAACAAGGAAGTGTAACGACATCCTTGTAAGTATATCTGAGCAGACATTATGCATCAAAGCTCTAATTGTCAATGTAGCATTGTTTACACCACTGTTAGGTCTGAGTATGTATTGTACACCCATGTGCCACTTGGCTGAAGTGTAATGTGTTGCCAGCATGTGTTAGTGAGTGGACAGTACATGTGTGATGTGTGCAGTACAGATTAGCAAGTGTGCATCTGTGAACATGGTGGGTGCGCACTGGATGTACGTGCATAGTGGACACATGGGACGTGTGGCATACCCTGTCATACACATTGTTAACATCTCAATAGTATCTTTCAATGGCCAGTATGCATTCTACTACAGTTATGTACTAACATGGTTAGACGTGTGTATGACATGGGTTGACAGTATGCTGTGGATGATACCATTAATATCTGTCAATGATTTGCAGTGTGGTTTTATACACAACCTCAACAGCATGACTATATGCAATCATTGTATGATGTCCTGACAAATGACACACAGTAGTAGGGAACCCAGTAACAATTGGATCCTTCCGATGCTGCAATATAACACTAACCAGTGGTAATGACCACTACCCATTCCTGTGACCACACCTGTTTGGCATATAGCCCCCTTAGGTACATGCAGACACACTAGGGATGTGTCCATCCAAATCTGGAAATGCATGGATTGGCCTACAATGCATTCCCTGGATGGGATGCATATCCTACACAAGGGTATCATACAGACAGATACCTGTTGTCTGATACATGCTATATAGCAGTAAGCCGACTATGGCATAGTCATCCTCATGTACTATACATACTATCCCGTCAGTACCACACAGGTGGTAGCCCTCAACATGTATGTTGGGTACCATTGTGTGCATACAGCCTCATGTTATGTCACGTGCCCCTTGGTATCCACATATCCATAGGTATTGTGGAGTCCCAAGGTGTATCACATAAGACATTAGAGGCCTGAATGCATATCCACAAGGCAGTCATACACCTATAAAGACTGTCCATTCTTGGCAGTCTTTGTTGTGTATGACCATGTCTGACATATACCCCAGGCATATACCCTCATTCACTCTACTCTTAAGTAACTGTCATGGGTGTGTGTGCCACAGATGACCTTGGCCACAGAACACGACAGTGGACAGCCTTGTCACATACATACATATGTGACCTACGATTTGAGAAGCAGTGGCACAACCTGTCAATGGAAACAAATGTATTCATGTAGTATGCAGGCTTCACACCTATGTACTGATTGAGGGGACATGTACACATATATATTTGCCACGCAGATACCCGATATGTGCAATGCACTTACTGTTGTAATCATACTATGTCATACCATAGTAAAAGCAAAACCCACACTGCATTGACCAACAGTGACACACTCACAGTCAGCATTTGCAGGATTCAAACCCCTACCTAACTATGTTATGATACTAGAGAGAGAGAGAGAGAGAGAGATATGCATTAACATGGCGTGCTATTTGCTTTACTGGCTGGTTTCTCTTCTCCGGCTGTATTTGTAGGATTGTGACATCATCAGTCTTCCAAAGAGGAATGTACCTCTTTTAGTGTGTTTTCCCAGTCTCCAAAAAGGGCACTCCCTTCAAAGACAATTGCACACATACACACGCCCCTCACACACACTCACTGTTTGCAGGATTCAAACCCCTACCTAACTATGTTATGATACTAGAGAGAGACACATTATCATGGCATGCTATTTGCTTTATTGGCTGGTTTCCCTTCTCCTGCTGCATTTGTAGGATGGTGACATCATCAGACTTTCCAAAGAGGAATGTACCTCTTTTAGTTAGTTTTCCCAGTCTCCAAAAAGGGGACACCTCTCAAAGGAAACTGCACACATACGCCCCCACACACACACACACTCACTGTTTGCAGGATTCAAACCCCTACCTAACTATGTTATGATATTAGAGAGAGACGTATTAGCATGGCTCGCTATTTGCTTTACTGGCTAGTTGCCCTTCTCCTGCTGTATTTATAGGATGGTGACATCATCAGATTGGACATGGTGATGTGTGTACACTTTGTTTTATGCCATTCCAGGAATGGTCCATGTGGGTCAGGAGGTGTCAACAGCTTGAACAAGACCTCAGAATCCTTACCTTGTGTGATCTATCTGTGGACACATTGACATTTCGTCATATTCAACACATATTTATGCACAGCTTGTTGGTTTTGTGGATATTACATGTGTCTGGGATGTTGATAAAGGACTATTCAAAGTCTATGTGACACATGTGTAGATGTGTTCATTGATGTATGTCCTGGCTGGCTGCCTTGCAAACAGTCTAGCATGTGTGGAACCATGATCCGCACATGAACATACCACAGTTGGTAGGGTTGTGTGTATGTCAGCTTCCAATAGCTCTGTTTATGACTGCAGCCATGATGGACTCCATGACCTTGTAGACCAGACTTCATAGGTGTACTGGACTTGACTTCCCATGGTGTGTTGTGCACCACTTGTGGGGAGTGCCATATGTAGCTGTGACACATTCAACGGTTCCACATCCTGTGTAGGGGGTGAGGCTCAGCTGACTGTTCAGGTGCATGATCTGTTTGTTCTGTAGTTTGTGCATGACACATATTGGGAATCAATGTATTCCACTTGCTGCCATGCTTTTGGCAGTGGGGGTAGCTGCTCATCCATTCTACATGTGATATATCCTGGTATGATGATATGGACTATTGTCAGTGGGAGATGGGTATGTACATATGGGCCTGTCTGTCATGATGTCGGCATTGTCACTCAGGTACAGTTGGCCCTGACTCAGGACATATATGGGTGTACATTGCTATTTATGACATAGCTGAGGGAGGTGCCATGATTCAGTCTGGACTCCTTCTCAGCTACTCTTTACAAAACACCAACGAACATGAGCACTAATCCCTGTTATACTCTTTTACATGCTTAACACCCTACTGATCCTTTGTGATCAGGCTACAGAGTATGTCATGATAATATCCTGGCATGTCCAGGAGTCGGTTTTGTGTGTACTCTTCAGTCCAGCTGGTGGATATTGTGATATTGACACAATGTCACATCTACCTCATGTACACAGACAACTCTCTCCTCCTCCTGACAAACTCAGATATATGTGTGAGATGCACCTATATAGACATACAGGGTGCTGAACTCTCTCGACCCATGACTGGCACAGTCTATCAGGTGGTGAAGGTAACCACACACACCACATATCAGTCTCACATATCCTCTAGCAACAGCACTCAAACAACATTATCACACATAGACATACTCGGATGCTGTAAATGTACTCTACCTAAGCAGCAGAGACCTCCAAAGCAGACACACACACACCTGCTACCCCACTACAATACCCACATATCACATACTTCACAATGTCAGTGTGCCACACAGTCACTGCCCTTCGGGCTAAACAACACACCTAATACACTTGTAATAGGCGACACTTATTGTCAGACACACTGACGTACCACTCACCAGCCCTAACAAGGGAATAGTCACTTTGGGCTGTCTGTTGGGTGCCAGGATCTGCCGCATAACACAGGCAGTCAGGTCACTCCAAAGCAAGTACAGGACTGGCACCATCATTGTCCATGCTGGTGTGTATAACCTCAGACGTTACTCCCTGGACCACATGACCACATGACATGATACATGGAGGAACACTCTGATCATGTAGCCCAGGCCAGTATGACCCTGACCTTGTCTAGCATCTTACACCCACCAATTAAGATGTCACAGTATACGGACACACATATCACATTTAACAGTTGCCTAACAAATTTGTTTAATTCATAGGGGATACAGTGTCTGTCAGCCTATGGTGACATGCTCAACATGCCACGTAGCTTCACTATGAACAGCTTGCACCTGTCACCCTTGGACTTTGGAATGCTGGCTAAGGCTCTTGCTGCCACCATAGCGCCTTTTTTAAGCAGGGGTCAGAAGACAAACCCACCTCCATAGACATTACAGGTTAAATGAAACTAAGGCTAATGCTGCTCAACAACAGTTGTGTTAACCTCATATTGCGGCCACTCAGGACTCTCCTCAGTATGGAGGATAGCGATATCTGTGCACTGACAGATGCCTGGTTCAGGCTCGCTTATGCACACCAGCACTACCAGGTTATGTTTCATACCATGCTGTCTGACAACAAGACTTGGAACAGACAACACAACTAGGGGGAGTATCCATATACATCACAGATACACACACCTCTGGGTTAGTAGCACTGCATAAAGCATCACAGACCATACATATACAACTACCATTGTGCAATACTGCCTTTCAGTTTGTTGCCTGCTACAGAACACACTCCCAAACTCAGGAACCACACTCAGCTTTCGTGGGAACTATGGAGAATATAAAGGTCTCCACAAACACCATTATATTGTGCGACTTCATATACACAAATATTGACTGGGGATACTACTCAAGCCCCGACACCCTCACCCAACAGTTGCTACAATTTGTAGACTCATATGCTATGGCACAACCAGTCAGCACAGCCACAAGGGGGAATACATATTGGACCTGATCATCACCAACATAGGGACTCTATGTTCCACACCAGCGATATACCCCTCATTGGTAAGGTCAGAACATACATGTATCTCACTGGACATACATATACCCTCCACACACCCATCCTGGGTAACCTTGGTGAATTTCTCATGAGCCAATGTCTCACTTCACCGAAGCAAGATGGTATCCTTCAGAGACCCTGAGACAGTGGCAAATACGGCTCACACTGCTGCATCCTTTACATACACATTCTATGGACACCTAGTGGACTGCATGGATTGTGCTATCCCAAATAACAACAGGACTCACTACTCCAATGGCAGGGGACCTGTCTAGTAGATCTCAGCCATTAATAAGCTGTACAATGTCAGGAGGAAGCTACTACATGATAGAGCACAATCCCAGACTGGGAAGGCATCTGTGATCTGTACTAGCAGACAGCTACAATCACTCATGAACTTTTCTAAGGGCCGCTTCTACCAGACAATTGCAACAGACATGTAGACACACAGCCTTCTTCAGTTATGTCAGGAACCTGGGTGGACACTCACTGATATGCTGTGAGTTACTGCATACTGACTAAACCTACCCTGAACCCACTGGCATTGCCAACATCTTGGCCAACAGGTTCAGTGCAGATGTCTCCCACCCATTCCCCCTAAGGAGCAACTATCCATCCCAACAGAGTATAACCTCCCTGACATCACACAGTAACAGGTGAGTGCTGCCCTCCCCAAAGCGTACATCACAGTATCAATGTGACCAGACGGTGTCCCAGCCTGCATCTTACACAAGCATCATGACAGATGCAACCCTCACATTACATCACTGTTCAATATCGGAGTTAAAACAGGATATGTACCCAAGGAATGGCGTACAGCGACAGTGGTCCCGATCCACAGAGTTGGTGCCACAACGGACCATAGACAATATTGCCCTATAAGCCTAAGTAGCCTGTTCTGCAAAGCTATGGAGTGTATTGTCATGGGATTCATACACATAGACATTGGGAACCTACAGACACTGTGGGCAGGATTCACGAAGGCTTGCACGGAGTCTAAGAGTAGTGTAAGACTTCATGAAGCCTTCGCGATCCAGGAACAGCCCAAAGTCCGTGTAAGAGACCAGCTAAAACGTCTCTTACACGGAGTGGGCGTGGATAAGCTAATCACCTCACTTGCAGCCGAATAGCATGCAAATGAGGTAGATTAGCGATCCAGGAAGCCCAAACCAGCCCGTGTAAGAGCCGTTTTAGCTGCAGAAATGTACTCAGTTGACAACTGAGTACGTTTCTGCAAAAACCACAATGGAGCCATGTCAGCTCCAAATAAAGGGTGCATATGTGTCAGGCAGCATGCCAATGGCCAAGTATGTGGCCATTGGCAAGGTAACCTGATGCAAAATTAATAAAAATATATATTTTTTTCGGTGATCGCCAATGTTTAAACCCAGCGCAGCCCCGCGCAAACGGGCTGCGCTGTATAAAACATTAAAATGAAGGTTATAAACCCACAAATGTGGGTTTTATGCAATACATGGATTTACAATGCAGGGATCAGCAGACCAAAAACAACATGGCCACCGTGTAGTGGTTGCTAAGGGGGGAAGCTCAGTCTAAGACATGTAACTAAGCATTAGTAGGCAATCTGATGCAAATGAGTGTTAGGATACTGAATTCCACTGTCACATAGCAAATGAGCACATTCTGAGTAGTGTAAGAGTTACAGAAAGGGGAGGAACAGAGTAGGAGATAGGTGACATCACAGGGGGGAATGGCAGAAAGAAATACAGTTCATTGGAGGTCAGAGTTACATGACAGATGTCAGACACATATCATGGAAAGAGGAGTGCCACAACATAAGCATGGGAAAGTCAAGAAATGGAAGGTGTACACTGTTGCCTACACCAAAGTTTCTTGCTGGGCGTGCATGCGCATGTGTGTGCGCCATGAAGCGTGAGTAAGACAGTGTGCATGCGTGTAAGGCAGACTGAGCATGTGGGAGTGTGTTGGGAGATGTTTAACACTGTTTGCGTGGGTGTGCGCGCGTTTTAATCCGAATAAGCAGATTCTGAACCGTGTAAGCATGTGTGCGCATGTGTAAGCCACTGTGAGCGTGTTTCTGCTAGTATGCACGCTGCTCCCCCCTGAGGAAACAGAAAGGAAAAAGGAAGCAACAGAATTAGTAGGAAGCTAGCAGGGAATACTGCTGGAGCTAGCAGGTGAAAACAATTAGAAGCAGGCAATTACACAGGCAGAATAGTAGCCCAGCCCAGCACTTAAAACTCTGCAAACAGCAGTGCAGGATGTTTCTCTCAAGAGACACTGCAAGACAGGAGTAAGCTATTAGAAGTGAAAACTGAAAAAGCTGAAATCAGAGAAGAAATGTTAGGGGCTGCCATAGCAGTCATAATGAGACATAGGCGACTTGCTGAGGGTGGTGACAATGCAGATGGTGCCAGACAACCCACAGTGAGGAGACGGAGAAGAGTGTACAGGCCCAGGGTCACCTACCATGGGTTACATGAGCTGGAGATAGTAGAGCACTATAGAGTGGACAGAGACCTCCTGCAGCAAATAGTGGAGCTGTGCAGGCCACGCCTCACACATAGAACCAACAGAGGGGAAGCCATCCCAGTGGAAACCAAGGTATGTGTTGGCCTAAGAATACTAGCAACAGGTACCTTCCAGAGACCAACTGGTGATATGATGGGGATATCACAGGCTTCAGCCTCCAGGGTACTGCACCAGTTCCTGGATGCCATGTCAGCACATGTCGGTGATTATGTATATTTCCCCAATGCCCGTGAGGTATTGGCCAGCAATATGCATCTCTTCCAGCAAATAGCGGAATACCCTGAGGTAGTGGGTGCAATAGACTGCATGCACATACGCATCAAAGCACCAGCCGGTGAGCAGTGTAGGGCCTACATTAACCGCAAGGGCTTCCCCTCCATCAACTGCCAGGTCGTGTGTGATGCCCAGGGCATAATAATGAATGTGTGTGCTGGCTGCCCTGGGAGCTACCATGATTCCCACATCTGGCATTTGACGCAGCTGTACCAGACATTTGCCAGTGGGGACATCCCACATGGACACCTAGTGGGGGATGCAGGTTATGCACTGGAGCCGTGGCTGATGACACCCATCAGAAACGCACACACACCTGAACAGGAACGCCATAATGAGGCACACACACAAATACGTAATGTAATAGAGCGTGTGTTTGGGCTGCTCAAGTCACGGTTCCGGTGTCTGGACACATCTGGTGGAGCCTTGCAGTACACACCAACTACATGTACACAAATTGTCATGGTATGTGCTATGCTACATAATATGATCTTGCGAAAACAGCTGCAGCAGGACCAGCATAGGGCTGGGCCAAACAGCCCCCCACCATTGCCAAGGCCATCACAGGCAGAGCGTGACTCGGAGGAGGAACAACCTGAGCCTGCCCCAGTAGGCCGAAGGAGGCATGCCCAGTATGCCCTGGCCTTGGCAAAGAGGCAACGCATAGCACATACACTGGCTCAGTAGGAACCCTGGGAATGATACCCCCTCTGACTCACTCAAATAATAACAGGGATGTCTAAAATGACATGACCTGCTCACAAACATGTACAGGGAGTGTAATATGTGCATCCGACAGAGACAGCCCTGCAGCACCACCTGAGGCATGAATGCCATGTGTTAAGTAATGTAACACCATGTACTATATGCACACCTGAGGACCGTGACTAACATCCTACCCTCACCAAGCATCATGCCACAATATGACAATGAGATGATCAAGTGCAATAATTGGCTGAAGTATCGCAGTTAGTCAAAGGGGATCCAATGTGTGCCAGCCTGGGATGACATGCTGAGCATGACATGATGCCCCACCTGCTAGGACTGGCGTGCACCTATCAGTGCAGGCCGTATGGATACTGGCAAAGGCTGTTGTTACCCACAGCGTGCCCTGAATAGGTAAGGCTCAAAACACAAACCTACCTCCATAGGTATCAGAAGGGATAAGAACCTAGATGTAATGCTACCCAATGCCAGAAGTCTAAACAGCAAGATGCATTCAGTCTAAACTCACCCAATATGGAGAATGTTGATATCTGTGCTGTAACAGAAAACTGGGTCAAGGCTCACAACAGCACCCTAACACTACCAGGTTACACCTCATACTGTGCTGTACAGCCTCAAAACATGGAACAAGCTACAAAAGGAGGGTGACTAGCAATAATTGTCAAGGATAACCACACCCCCATGTTGGTACCACAACAAGAAGCAGCATGAACTAGCCATGGTCAAGTAACAGTGGCTAAAACTGCCCCCCAGTTTATAGCCTGCTACAGACTACCGTCTCAACACCAGGAACTGCACCTGGCCTATGCTGGAATACATGAATATATCAAGTCCTCCAAACCACATTATATTGGGTGACTGAAAATACCCAGACATAGACTGGGAGCATTATACTAGCTCCAACACTGTAGGACAAAAGTTCATAGAATCCATAAACCAAAATGCCCAGGAACAATGTACCACTCCCACAAGAGGGGTAAGCATACTGGATGTGATAATCAGCAACATGGGTACTGGATGGCAAGACGAGAAGTGTATTGCTCACTGGTAAAACCAGACCATAGAGTAATCACACTGGATATACAAATCCTGACCACAGTCTCTGGCCAGAAAACCACAGTGAAAAACATGTGTAAAGCAATATTTGCACTCCTCCAAACTGATGTGGAATCCATTAAAGGTCTTGTGCAGGTGCAAAATATGGGCCACACCACAGAACCTGTAATACAGCCATTCCATAAACACTGCCAGAAATGCTTGGATTATGCAATCCTAAATTAAAACAAGACACAATGCCATACATGCAGGCATCTGGCATGGTGGACACCAGCCATAACCAAACCATGCAAGAGAATGAGGAAGCTACTACATGATAGAGCAAACATAAAAAAAGAAGTAATCACTGATCAGTAGTATGGCAATAAAATATGTCCACACATACAATCCACTATGGCCAGCCACAACAAGTTGAATCTGTGAATCTTGAGGCAATGTTACACCTGCCCCAAGTACACAGACAACCCCCAACTCCCCCCAAGAAAAACAAATATATGTGAGAGATGTAACCATCTATCCAAACTGGAGGCTGAGCTCCCTCAACTCAGTACTCCCAAAACTAGTCAGGAGGAGAAGGTAACCACACACACCACAAACCCAGTCCCACATAGACCTATCAAAACTGCAAACCAAAGACATAAACACAGAAAAACATTCCCGGAGGCCCGAATTACAAACACACCACACCAACAGAGGCCTCCAAAGCAGACACCCAATCAAACAACCTCCAAACATAGCACATGCAACACATAGTACACAAAGCTGGTGTGCCAAACAGTCACAGGCCAAAAAGAGAAACAACATGCCTGATACAGTTGTAATAGGTGACTCCATAGTGAGACATGCTGCTGTCCTGCACACCAGACTGAACAAGTGAAAGGGTACAGTAAGCTGCCTGTAGGCTGCTACAATACACCACATAACACAAGTATGCAGGTCACCCCAAAGCAAGTAGAAATATGATGCAGTCATAGTCCATGCTGGTGTGAATGACCTGAGATGTACCTCCCCGGACTACATGGAAAGAGACATAGATGAGCACTCTGATTATGTAGTCCAGGCCGGTATGACACTGACCGTTTGCAGCATCCTACCCTCACCAAGAATGATGCCACAGTACAAACACGGAATGATCAGTTATAACAAGTGGCACAATTACTGGTGTCATTCCAATGGGATCCAATGTCTGTCTGCTTGGGATGTCAAGCTTGACAAGCCACGCAGCTGTTCCAGGGATGGCTTGCACCTGTTACCCCTGGGTGTCTGGATATTGGATAAGGCTTTTGCCACCTCCATAGAGCCTTTCGTAGGCAAGGCTGAAAAGACTAACCCACCACCCTATAAAACATAAGTGGAAAGAAACATAAGGGTAATGCTGACCAATGCCAGATGTGTAAACCCCAATATGCATGCTCCCAAGGCCATCCCCAGTATGGAGAACATTGATGTCTGTGCAGTGACAGAAACCTGCTGCAAGCCTCCTGACAGCACACCAGCACTACCAGGTTATACCACATATCATGTGTCATGGCCCCAAAACCTGGAACAAAACATAAAAGGAGGGTGAGTATCCATATTCAGCACAGACACCCATATGTCCAGGTAACTGACAATGCATAAGGCATTGGAGTCCACCCATGTGCAACTAACCATAGGCAAGACTACTGTACAGTCTGTAGCATGCTACAGACCACACTCTCACACACAGGAACCCCACCCAGCCATCCTGAAGACACTGGACAGTATGAATGTCCCACCAAATACCAAACAAGGTACTCACAAATTACCACATAGGTGGTAAACCATTATGTATGGAAAGATTAATCAGGGACCTAGGGACACAAGTGGACAGTAACCTATTATGTGACACTCACTTTGCCAATGTGGCTAGGAAGACTGTCTATATTGGACACCGTATCATAAAAGGATTCACATCTACATCAACAGAGGTCGTTGTGCCCCTATACTGTTCTCTTATCACACCCATAATCTAGTACAATGCCTCATTTGGGATGTACCTTACCTGACACCTGCAGCAGTTAGAAAGACCTCAAAGGTACCTCGCCAAGAGGATAAAGGGTCTCAAATATATGTCATATGCTGCCTGGCTGTAGACACCCCAGCTGAATGCAGTCACATACTGCCTACACAGAGGCATTGCATGCCTGTTGCACAAGGCCATGTCCAACACAGGAGTAATGGACATGCTCCACCCCCGAAAACTCAAAGCCATCGGAGCTGTGAGAGTGAGAGATGTCAACCTCAACACATAATGAAATAGGATGTGCTGGAGGGACAGATACATAACCCAGAGGCTCCCCACACCCTGGAACAGAATCCCACCCAATGTTACTCAGAGCCCCTCACTGACACTCTTCAACAGGAATCTTGCCAAGTGGATGGATGATCATAGAGTTACACTGGGGGTCTTCACTGTGTCACATCCAGACAGAGGCACAGCAAAGCAAATCATAAATGGCCATAATATTCACATAGCAAGAGGTGGCGAAAGACACACACACTCTGGCTAGACTTACAAATGCCCTAGGGTGGATAGCCTAGTATGAACCTATGAACCTATGAGGATACAAATTGTACAGGACACTAAGGATAATCCCAAGGCTTCCACAACTGATGTTAGGAACTGTGTTGGGAATTCACAGATATGCTCTGAATCACACAAATATTATAAACAACATACCAAACACACACACATATTGCCAACATACATCCTGACAGGTGCAGTACAACCCCCCCCCCCGAATGCAAAATATCTATCCCAGCAGACTGCTGGCCCCCTGACATTGCAGATGCTGAGGTAACAGCCAGCATCTACAAAGCAAAACACACAGCAGCAATGGTATGAGATGGTGTCCTGGGCTGAGTCCAACATGGACTCCAAGAAGAATGGAATGCCAAATCACACTACTGCTCAATGTCAGCCTTACCACAGGATATGTACCCAAAGAGCAGTGTACAACAACAGTGGTCCTTCTCAACAAAGGTGTTGCTTGAATGGATACTGAAAACTACCACCCCAGAATCCTGGGAAGCTCGGTCTGCACAGCTATGGAAAGGATCAGCATGTACCACAGACATAAAGATATTGGTGACCTACTGACACCGGACCCTACTCAGTGTGGCTTTCTTAAGTGCAGATCCTGCCTCTAAACATGTTTGACTCATAAGAAACAGTCATTAAGGTCATTGATGAGGGCAATGTGGTCCACACAGCGTAGCTGGACCTTGCAAAGGCTTCTATACAATACCCTACGTGTTCATTATAGATATGATCACCAGCTTAAATATAAACCCCTATGTCAGTAGAGGGGTTGCAAACCAGACCAAGGACAGAACTGACATGGTCAGACATGCTGCAGCAATGTCAGGCTACAAACCAGATATAACTGGCATCCCACAAGGCTTGGTCCTGGGACCTCCCTCGTCTGGTATATATGTCCCATAGGTACAGGCCAACAAGGAAGGACTGTGTCTGAACATGTTTGCAGAGGACTACAAACTGCTCACCATATGTGACCCTCCAGCTGACACAAGCATCCCACAAAAGGGCCACATAGGAACAGACAACTGGTGCCATAGCCATGTCAGCAAGATAATTGCAGAAAAGTGTATAGTCAACCCCCGTGGATATACAGTAAGTGCCCACCAATTACCACATAGGTGTTAACCCATTATGTACTTAACATGTAATGAGAGACCTGGGGACACAAGGTGATAGATATCCTGCATTGGACAAACATGTGGCTGTAGTGTTTACAGAAACATACCATATACCCACCTAATCATGAAGGTTGTCAGATCTAGATAAGGGGTGGTCATTGTGGCTCTGCAGTCATCCTTCATCAGCGTTACAATTGACTACAATAGCCCCTGTGGGATGTACCTCAGCAGACACCTCCATCAACTGTAAAGTCCCCAACAGTACCTCACCAGGAGTATCAAAGAGCTTGCACAGATGCCATGTGTTGCCTGATTAAACAAACTACAGCTACACACTGCCATACTGCCCACCCAGAGGCAAGCTGTGCCTGATGTATAAAGCCATGTCCAAACTGGTATCAATAAACATGCTGCACCTTGTACAATCTGAATGGCAGTGAGCTATGCACATGAGAGACCTGAACCCCAGCACTGACATACATAGGACAAGCTGTACTGCATGATCTATAACACAGAAGCCACCCACACCCATGAGTAAACACCCAGTACAGGCTATCCATAGAGTCACTCATCGATTCTCCTCAAGAGGAATCTTGATGAGTGGATGGGAGATGGTAGGTTTACCCTGGGTATCACTGTTATGTCACAGGTAGACAGAGGCACAGTATACTAACCATGACATATGTCATGGCAAACTCCACTTACAATGTGTGTTGAAGGACAAACACACTCTCCGACTAGCATTAGAAATGGCCTAGGGCACATTGCTAGTGTTTGCAAATGTACACCTATGTTGTGGAATACACTACCAATGTTGGACAAGCCTGGTTTAAGTAGTTCATATCTGAACATAATGCAACATGGTCAGATGTGCACAACTGGCCCCTAACCAGGCTGTTGTGCTCACTATGGAAATGTAAAGCAGTGATAGGACTAAAGCCCAGGATACTGTCCACCACAGTCAAAGTACTGAACCAGTACACTATACAGTACTACAGTGTTAGGTCAGTATGAAAGGATGTTGACAACTGTATGCAAAGTATCCCATGCAAACCCTGCAGGCACAGTATAATCCCTGTTGTGTTCACACACAAAGCAGTTGGACAGTAACTACACAACATGACACACAACACACAACCATAAACGGAGATTTTGTTGAAGTTCACACTCATCCACAAATGTGGTGGGCTGCAGAGTTCAACATATGGAAAGCTCACACTGGGCATGCTCACACACTTTGATAAATGAGACATATGTCAGACAACATGCCATGGGAAGGCTGAACTGGGCATGCTCACACACTTAGGCCAAATCTCAGTTTAGCAGTTGGCCACACATATCTGGTATTTGCGTGTTATTCCAGGAACCAACCACATTACAGCAATCTGCCCAGTGCACACAGTTAAATGACTACAGAGACATACGTGATATAGTGGATCCCTCCCATATGCAAACATCTTCCACAGATACACAAGTTGTTCATACAAACAGGGAATGCTATGGCAATAAAGACCTGCAAACACTCTATCAGCAACAAATGATGTGCATTTGACAATTAAACATATGGGTGTAGAGGTCAACACTAGGCTGTTTGCCCTAGGGAATGACAGCTAAGCCAGAGTGTGCTTGGCGTCTGCCTCCCCACAGGATGCACATTCCCATTTCTAAACACTGATGATGTCAGCACCCTATAAGTACAGCAGGAGAAGGGAAACCTCCCAGTAATGCAAATAGCTAGCTCTGCTAATGCATCCGTCTCAAGTGTCATAACATAGTTAGGTAGGGGATTGAATCCTGCAAATGCTTAGTGGGTGTGAGTGAGGTTGGTGTTTGTGCAAGTCTGCGTGAAGGAAATGTCCCTTTTGGCAACTGGGAAAACACACTACAGGATGCACATTCCCCTTTCTAAAAACTGATGATGTCAGCACCCTATAAGTACAGCAGGAGAAGAGAAGCCTCCCAGTAATGCGAATAGCGCGCTCTGCTGATACGTCCGTCTCAAGTGCCATAACATAGGTAGGGTTTGAATCCTGCAAGTGTGTGTGTTTGGATGAGAGGGGTTAGTGTGTGTGCAATTTTGTGTGAGGGAAATGTCCCTTTTGGCAACTAGGAGAACAGACTACAGGATGCACATTTCCCTTTCTAAACACTGATGATGTCAGCACCCTATAAGTACAGCAGGAGAAGGAAAACCTCCCAGTAATGTGAATAGCGCGCTCCGCTAATGCGTCCGTCTCAAGTGTCATAACATAGTCAGTTAGGGGTTTGAATCCTACAAATGGCAAGTGTGTGTGTTTGGATGAGGGGGGTTAGTGTGTGTGCAATTTGGTGTGAGGAAATGTCCCTTTTGGCAACTAGGAGAACAGACTACAGGATGCACATTCCCCTTTCTAAACACTGATGATGTCAGCACCCTACAAGTACAGCAGGAGAAGGTATGTGGCATGGACAATGACTGAGTCATATGTGTCCATGCCTCTGACTGACCTGTATGCTTTTGTTATGTGGTGGACCATAGTGCCCCACGGGCATATCACTGTGACCGTCACCTTCGCCAGCCTGGTGAGCGTGACCACACTGTACCGGACAATAAAGGGAGCTAACACAACTGTGGCAGGTGTGTTGTCTAGCCGTACAGGCTGTGACTGTTTGGCACACAGGATTTGTGTGCTATGTGTTATGCGTGATGTGTTCAGGCATAATGTATGCCTGTGTGCCAGCTGCAGAGGTGTGTGCTGCACAGGCAGGATGCTATTCTAAGGCTCCAGAAATGGCCCAGTGTGTTCACATGCTTGTATTGCTGTCAGTGTAGGTCTACATCAGACTGGTATTGTAGTCACTGTAGTATTGCATGCCACCTGACAGGTTATGCCAGTATGGGTTCAGAGTGCTTAGTCCCCAGTTTGGCTATGTGGTTCCATCTCATACATGTGTTGTACATCCATGTGGAGGGGAGAGGGTTGACTGTGTACATGTGGCAGCTGTGACATTGCCACATGACCCACATATTCCACAACTGTACCATAGAGGTGACTGACAACTGACCTTTGCACATGCTACCATAGTATTGTGATTGCCATGGTGATTAACAGCACATAGAGCCAATGGGGAACAAGGTACATAGCTTCATAGGTTCATAGGTTCATACTAGGCTATCTGCCCTAGGGCATTTAAGAACCTAGCCAGAATGTGTTTGGCTGTCGTCATCCATTGTAAATATATCTTGCCATGCCCTTTTCCGAGGTTAGTATACTGTGCCTCTGTCTAACAGTGACACAGAAGTGATACCCGGGGTAAACCTACAATGTCCCATCCACTCATCAAGATCCCTCTTGAAGAGAGTCAATGAGGGACTCTGCCTAACCTGGACTGGGATTTTATTCAAGAGTGAAGTGAGCCTCTGGGTTATGAATCTGTCCCTCCAGCATGTCCTATTTATTTCAGTGCTGAGGTTCAGGTCTCTCAAGCGTGTAGCCCGATGGGATTTGGATATTCTCAGGTGCAGCATGCCCATTAATTCCGGGTTTGACACGGCGTTATACATTAGGCACAGAACACCTCTGAACAGGCGGTATGCCACTGAGTAGAGCTGGGGTTTCTTTAACCGGTCAGCATATGGCATCTGTTTGATCCCTTTGATCCTCTTGGTGAGGTACTTTTGGCGTGTTTCCAGTTGCTGCAGGTGTCTGGTAAGGTACATCCCAACAGGGGGATTGTACTCAATTATGGGCCTGATGAGGGATGAGTAAAGAGGCACGATGCCCTCCCCTGATGTAGATGTGAATCCCTTCATGATGGGGTGGGCTATATAAAATGTCTTTCTAACCACTTTGGCCACGTGGTTGTCAAATGAGAGATTGCTATCAACTTGGGTCCCCAGGTCCCTAATTACTTCTTCTGTACGTAATGGAGTACCACCTATATGGTACTTTGTGGGCACTTTGTTTTTGCCAAAGGGGATGACCATACACTTGTTTGCATTCAGCTGGAAGCCATGGCTCTGGCACAAGTAGTCTGTTTCTATGAGGCCCTTTTGGAAGATGCTTGTGTCGGCTGGAGAGTCGATTATGGTGGCCAGTTTGCAGTCATCTGCATATTTGGTCAGTCACAGTCCTTCCGTGTTGGCCTGTACCTCCGATAAATATATATACCAAACAAGAGAGGTCCCAGGACTGAGCCTTGTGGGACACCACTTGTAACTGGTTTGGAGTCTGGCATGGCTCCAGTAATTCTAACCATGTGGGTTCTGTCCTTGAGCCAGTGTGCAATCCATCTAGTGACATAGGGGCTTGTATTTAAGCTGGTGAGCTTCTCTAGAATGCCCAAGTGGGGTATTGTATCGAAGGCTTTTGCGAGGTCCAGGTAGGCTGTGTGGACCACCTTCCCCTCGTCAATGGCCTTGGTGACTGTATCAAAGAAATCAACCAGGTTTGAGAGGCAGGATCTGCCCTTAACAAAACCAAAGTGGGTATGAACCAGTGTCTGTAGGTCCCCAATATCTATATTTATGTGGTCCATGATGATCCTTTCCATAGCTCTGCAGACCAAGCTAGTGTGGCTTATGGGGCGATAGTGTCCAGGATCCGTTGAGGCACCATCTTTCTGTAGAGGGACCACTGTTGCTGTACGCCACTCTTTGGACACATATCCTGTAGTAAGGCTGGGATTGAACAGTAGTTTTATGTTTGGTTGTAGCACGTCTTGGAGTTCATTTAGGACACAGCCCGGGACACTGTCTGGTCCCATTGATGCAGTGCGTATTGCTTTGGAGAGGGTGGCTCTTACCTGAGCATCTGAGATGTCAGGGGGGCAGCACGCTGCTGGGATACATATTTGCACTTTCGGTGTGGAGGGGGGGGAGATGTTTGCGCTGAACCTGTCAGCTAGAATGTTGGCAATGTCTGTGGGTTTGGTGTTTCTATTGACATTTTGGACTACCTCTGAGCATATCTGGGAATTACCACCCAGGTTCCTAAAATAACTAAAGAAAGCCTTGTGATTATCCTTAGTGTCCTGTGCAATTTCTCTCAAAGCTGGCCTTAGACAATCTTATGAGTGCCTGTAGTTATTTGCTAATACTGATCAGTGATGCCTTCCCTTTTTGGGACTTTGCTGTATCATTTAGTAGCTTCCTCCTTCTATTGTGTAGTTTGTTTATGGCTGGGGTCCACCAGACAGGACGTCTGCCTTTGGAGGATTGGGTCTTGGTTTTATTCGGGATCACATGATCCATGCATTCCTGAAGGTGTCCATAGAATGCGTTTATAGAGGAATCTGCGGTCTGGTCTGTACTTTCCACAGGCCCGGGGGCTTTGAAGGTTTCCACCTCAGTTTTGAGGAGTGTGAATTTGCTTTAGAGAAGTTGTTCACTGTGGTGTTCTGGGCAGGGGGTGGGGTCAGGATGTGAATATCCAGTGAGATTAGTTTATGGTCTGATCTTACCAGTGAGGGATACACTTCTGGTCTGGAGCATAGAGTCCCCATGTTGGTGATGATCAGGTCCAGTATGTTTCCCCTTCTTGTGGGAGTGGTAACAAGCTGTTCTATAGCATTTGAGCTCATATATTCTAGGAATCTTTGGCCTAGGGTGTTGGAGCTAGAGTCATGCTCCCAGTCTATGTTTGGGTAGTTGACGTCACCCAATATAATGGTGTTTGGAGAGATCTTCATATGTCCACTGTTCACAGGACGGCCGAGTGCAGTTCTTGGGTTTGGGAGGATGGTCTGTAGCAGGCTACAACCTGGAAGGCAGTTTCACCCATTGTTAGTTGCACATGGATAGTCTCTGATGCTTGGTGCTTTGCCACCAACCTGGAGGTGTGGGTATCTTTGATGAATATCAATACTCCCCCTCCATTTGTGGTTCGTTCCAAGTTTTGGGGCTGAAAAGCATGGTATGAGGTATAACCTGGTAGTGCTGGGGTGCTCTCAGTAGCCCTGAACCAGGCATCTGTTACTGCACAGATATCGATGTTCTCCATGCCAAGGAGAGTTTCAGGTGCATGCATCTTGAGGTTTAGACTTCTGGCGTTGGGTAGCATTACTCTTAGTTTCTTATCCCTTGTGATACCTATGAAGGTGGGTTTTCATTTGAGCCTTGCCTAACATAGGCACTATGGGGGTAGCAAGAGCCTTTGCCAATATCTGAAAGCCCAGGGGTGACAGGTGCAAGCCATCCCTAGCGAAGCAGGTGGTTTAACAGAAGATGAATATGTGAGGGTGTAGTGCCTGTGATTAGTTAGCAGTAACATATATGACTGCTCACGTGGACAAATGCCAGGTAAGTCATATGCAATGTGTCACAGGCAACGTACATGTGAATAGAACAAACAGTGACATTCTGTCAAGTGAGACATAGACATACATATAGTAAGCTATGCAGATGTCACTAGGAGTCCACAGAAGCTCTGTAACTATGCATTGCAGGTGGGATCAGTATTCCAGGGTAATTGCAAGCACACATGCATGCAAACACAGCTACAGTAAGCAGGGCTGCATGTAGTCCATTGTACAACAAACAAGCTGTACCACTTCCAGTAGGTAACACTGCAAATATGCAGGCACTATGCACATGTACATGGAAATACACAGGTCAGATGGCTAAGGTCCAGTCTCTGCGCACACAAGTGTACAGACCATGTACTGTCAGGATGTACAATAACTGGATGGAAACCCATGTGCTCATACCTGCAGTAATACACATGTCAAATAACAGACACTGAGCCTTCACTCAGTGGTTCCATACTTAGTAGGATGTATGCTACCTGGCCTGCCACCACAGTATCCCGGACATGTATGGGGACTCTCCTTCCTGTGACAGTTAGTTTTGTGTGATGGGGCTGTCTAGCATGGTATGAGATGTGAGCTTGCAGTGCTAGGGTGCTCCTGTGTGGCCTGTACCAGTCGTGTAGTACTGCACACATATCAACATCCTCAGACATCCGCATTGCAGAGTCCAGTGTGGGCAACATGCCACTTGCAGTTTACATGTCCATCAATGCATATTAATACATTCATTACCTTATCCCCTGTGCTACCTATGTATGTAGCCTTCTGTTGACATCCTTACCACCAGTATGCCAACATGTGCAGATGATACACTATGGTACTTACCATGGGTGTAGACAACAGTACATGACAATCACACCCTTACTGCATCAGGCATGCTGTGATATACCCACAATTATTTCAGCACACATTACTGTTAACAACATGATACTATTACTACACGTCTATGTAGTCACCCTGTGCATCAGCAACATGTTAACCTGTACCTGCACTGATGTTACAGATTGCAGGAGGTGGCACAGTTTCATCATATGCATAGGGTGTGAACTTGGTATGCCTGAGTCAGCCACCGATACCACCGACTGACATGTATGTGTATGTGTGTTGGTGAGGGACAGCAGTACAAGGTGGGGCAATGTTGATGCAGTGTGTGCATGTATGTGGTAGCCCTAGGTGTTGTCAATTTGCATGTGTGTATGGATGCACACAGTTCCACCTCATGGCTGCCATATACTGGTGTTTGTGGACAGCCACAGACTGTACCTGCGAGGTCATATAGATCAGTGTCTCTGGCCACGGACACGGTACCTGTGCCTTGCAGGGGTGCTACGGACCGTATCCAGTACCAACCCAGACTGGGTACTGTCATCAGAAGCAGGTGTTCGTTGACTGGACACAGATCCCTGTCGGGCCTGGCCAGAGCCACGTGCACTTGGTCTCCTGGGGCGGTCTGATGACAGCAGAGACCCAGCATTGCTGGGGCTGCTGCTGGCACTATGGTGGCGGCCTCGGCCCTGTTGTCGTCCACGATGACTGCCAGCTGCTGCTGTTGCTGGCATACACCCACGTCGATGCCTCAACCGTCCACCATCGCCCTGGCTCATGGACATGTAGTTGTGGAACCGGTCTAATATGTCCCTACAATGTCTGTCTATGACATCGGTGAAATTACGGATGGCAGCCGCAATGTCACGCATACTGTCAGTCATGGCTGTGCAACATGCTGTCAGCTCCCTCAGACCCTGTCTGGTGTACCGTTCCATACGTGACTGTGCCTGCATGACAGCCCGAAACATAGCTGAGGTTGTAAGTCCTCTGTGGGCACGTCTGACAGGGGCAGTACACCCACGGATGCTCCCACGAGAACCCCTGGACATCTGTCTGTGTGGTACCATCTCTGGGCCATGCCCATGGCTGCTGTGTGGGGAGGCATGTGCCACAGATACCACATTACCCTGGTCAATGCCCACTGTATGCTGTCCATCACCTAGGGACATTGGTGACAAAGGGTGTATTGGCAGGATAACTGTGCGCATTGATGGGGTTGACAGCTGTGTACTGTCAATCGGCTGACCAATGACAGACCTGGCATACCTTCCAGTGCCATTACACAGATGTCATCATTTTCAGTACCCATGGCACCTGATTCAGGTTCCCTGCTGCATGACACCAGAGCAGCACCAGAACCTGTGGGAGGAAAACAGGAAACACAGTTTACAATGTCTACACATTACCAGTGATGCACACATCCACACATGCACAGGTCCAGACATGCACACATGCACACATGCACACGTGCACACATGCACACATGCGCACATGCACACATGTGCACATGCATGCACATGCACACATGCACACATGCGCAGGTGCACACATGCGCACATGCACACATGCGCACATGCACACATGCACAGGTGCACACATGCACACATGCACACATGCACAGGTGCACACATGCACACATGCACACATGCACAGGTGCACACATGCACACATGCACACATGCACACATGCACAGGTGCACACATGCACACATGCACACATGCACACATGCACACATGTGCACGCACATGCACATGCACACATGCACAGGTACACACATGCGCACATGCACACATGCGCACATGCGCTCATGCACACATGTGCACATGCGCACATGCACACATGCACAGGTGCACACATGCACACATGCACAGGTGCACACATGCACAGGTGCACACATGCACACATGCACACATGCACACATGCACAGGTGCACACATGCACACATGCACACATGTGCACACGCATGCACATGCACACATGCACACATGCACAGGTAAACACATGCACACATGCACACATGCGCACATGCACACATGCGCACATGCACACATGCACAGGTGCACACATGCACACATGCACAGGTGCACACATGCACACATGCACAGGTGCACACATGCACACATGCACAGGTGCACACATGCACACGTACACATGCACACAGTTTCACACAATTGTACAGTACTCAGTATGCGTGATATCAACACACAGACACAAACACACCTACATGCATACAAAGAGCACTACTAAGTGAGCCTAATATTACTATTACTATCAAGACTATTACAGGTATTGTTAATACACACTCACCAGCATGGATAGGCTGCATTGCTTTTACCCCAGAGGGACCTGCAGATGTGAAGAAACTAATGTCAGTGGGCACAACTGTGCCATTGTTACTGAGTATGATACAGGTCAGTAGTACAACAGTCACCTTTCACGGGTCAGCTGCTAATATTGAGGATATCACACTTGCACATTAAATACTATGGTGACAGCTACAAACCAAGGACACACCTCACACATGCATTAACTACCAGTGTACACAACAGTCAACTATACATATGGCATATTACCTGCACGCTCACTGTCTTGCTGCTGTGTGGCTCCAGCCTCCATCATAATGCATGTCTGCTGCTGTTGTTGTTGCTGGCGGACTGGAGCCACTACACTCATGAGTAGTCCCCCCAGTCTGGTGAGTGGGGAATGTGTAGCCACCCCACCACCTGTGGCAACCTGTTGCCTGTGGATATCCGACTCATGCTGATGGACATTTCTGATTAAATCACTGCAGTGATGTCGTACCTGCTCATATGTCCTATTATGCATGCCTATGTCATTTACCCGATGGACCAGGTCTTGCCACAGTGCAGCCCTCTCCTGCTGATTCTGGCTGGTGCGGGAAAAGAGTATTGCATAATCCTGCACCAGGCTCTGGTGTATCTCCTCATCCTCATCTGTGGAGTAAGCGGGATTCCACGGGTGAGCCATGTACCTGAAAAAGAAAATAACCTGATATCAGCAATATATGTCATCAGAATTTGGCGCACATACTACACATGCTACTCGACTGTTATGATACAACATATCTCACATATATAGCATCTGTCTGTCTATTGGTGGATACACATGTAAATGGCCAGGTATCAGTGCTCAGCCAGCAACTGTGCAACAGTACCTGGCACACTCCATACGACATACTACCAAACCCCAGCAGTCAGCACACTGATTCAGGTCCAGAGCACCTCCTCACTCTGGGGGTTTGTATCTAGGTACTGTATGGCCTACATCATCAACTACTGTGAGCTGACCACACACTAATTGCCCTGGATATACATATCCCTCCTCCACCACCAGCACAAACGACTATAGTGAATAACATTGCAGATGCAAACTTTACACTTTGTAACAGTGACATGGTATCCTTTCAGCCCACTGGGCCAGTGGTAGATACAACCCACAATGCTGACCCCTACACAAATGCTTTCTACAGACATCTCTGAGAATGCATGGATCATGCAATCCCATATATGACCAAGACACTCTCCACAAAGGGACAGCATCCTGTCTGGTGGACCCCAGCCATAGACAGATTGTATTACAGAAGATGGAAGCTACTGCAAGACAGAGCATAATTCCATAAAGGGAAGGCATGTCTAAGCAGCACTAGTAAGGATCTATTTTCCATCATACAAACATCCATGGGCAACTTTGAGAGGGAAATCAAGAGGGACACTACAGATAACCAGAAGGCCTTCTTCAGTTATGTTAGCAATCTGGTCAGAATCCATCCTCTATGCCCATAGTTAGTACACAACAACAAATATTTCACTGAAACCACAGATATTGACAACATTGTGGCAGACAGGTTCAGTGCAGGTGTCACCCCGCCCTCTCCCCCAAAATAAGACATAGTTATCCCAGCTGACTGTAACCTCCCTGTCATCACAGATGTCCAGGTGAGAGCCGCCCTCATGAAAGCAGAATACACAACATGACTGGGACATGATGGTATCCCCAGTTGCATGCTACATAAACTCTGACAGGAGCTAAACACACATATAGAAGTGCTATGTAACACTAGCCTGACTACAGGATATGTACCTGTACACTGGCGCACAGCAGCAGTGGTTCCACTCCACGAAGGAGGCACCTCAACATACCAATACAATACAGCACAATACATTACATTACAATACAATACTATACAATATGCTATTGCCCCTGTGACTACAGCAGCATACTGTTCTGCTACCCTGACCATTGTGACACATGTGGTGTGATGGTACCTGCTGCTGTCACACAGTTACACAGGGTGACTCATATGGCATATTACCTATCTGACTAACATTCAGCAGGGGTATGTGTGACATGTACTCATGGGGAGTCTTGCTTCTTAACACTGTGTGGTTTATTGCAGGGTATGTCTTATCTGTGGGTAGGAACTTTTACCTACACATGTGCTCTCTATTGCAGTGGCATGGACGACACACAGCAGTCATTTAGGTTGTGGATGGTGTGAGGTGTTACTATGGTTGTTGGACATCTGTCATGGGTGTGACTTACGTGTGTTAATCCGGGAGTGGTAACCTCTATGTGGGTAGTATGTGTGTACTCTGTGGTGTTGTCAGTCACTGTGCATCGGTAATGTGTTTGAGTGCATTGTCACAGTGTTGTACATGTCACTGTGTCCTTCTCCATATCTGTAGCTGTCATGTGAGGTCCATACCATGGCATCCATTATGTGGTGTGGAGGGGTACACCAACCTACATGTCCATAGCTGACACACCATGTCTGCTGACACATACCATGTACAGGTTTTCCAGGAATAGTGTGCCACTGTGAATATCATTGGGGGCACTATTGTACACATTTATGACCTTGTTCACCCCTGACACATGCAGTGGTGGACAGCCAATCACATATCTGGTGGTTACTGGTGTAGGTGATTTGAAATGGGGTATGGTACCCCAGTTTTGACACTGGTGTTCACTCCATGCCTTTGTCACCAGGCACCTGTTGCAATACATCTGTACACATGTGCCTCACTCAGAATATATATACATCTCTCTCTCTCTCTCTCTCTATATATATATATATATATATATAGATATATCTATATGTATATATATATATATATATATATATATATATATATATATATATATATATATGTCTGTATACATATACACATATATATATATTGATGTACATATATTGCTATAGATATGGAGGGGGACACAGAGGGGGTGAGAGTGACAGAGGGGGTGGGACAGGGGGTGTTGATGTTGTCATATACAGTCATACCTGTAGATAGTCAGATCAGTCTGTCTATGTATATGTATCTACATATATCTATATCTGTATGTGTGCATTACATATATATGTTTGTACATATTCTATCTATCTACATCTGTCTATGTATTCCTACATCTCTCTCTATGTATGTATACATATATGCATATTATATATATATATATATATATATATATATATATATATATATATATATATAGATACATACATGCATACATATTTTGACATACATACGTATCCATATGATAGACAGGTATATCAACATGTTTGTCTACCATACTGTATACACACACTAACATACTGCTAAACATACATAACTGTGAAACCTACTTTGTACATTGCACTACAACCTACAGTCAACCTACATTGATATGTGCACATAGATGCTCTCACATACAAATGTATGTACAGCCTTCACTGATAGTTGCTCTATGTCCCCTGCCCTTTACACATCTTCATATACATATGGATACAGACCAATGACACATATGGAGGGTTCACAGTATGTAGACCTTTATAGTATTACTTTACATTACCTGTGTTTGTCACAGCTGCTTGTGTTGCCATCTGGTTTTCTGTCCTGCTGCTCCACTTCCCAGTTGTCAGCTTTCAGGTGGCTGTTGCTGAACAGTTTTGTTTGTGTCTGCTTAATTTCAATTTTCTCTGTCTCTGTCTCTGTCTCTCTCTCTCTCTCTCTCTCTGTCTGTCTGTCTGTCTGTCTGTCTGTCTGTCTGTCTCTCACGTCCTTCTCAGGGTGCAATGAAAGTATTGCATGTGTGGACTGGGAGTACAGCATACTTTTGTAGGTATCTGCATATGTCCATGTGATGGCCTCTGCACCAATTGTTAGCCAGCATTTGCTAATTGCATGCAGCCAGTTGTGTACTGATTGCAGTTCTCACTGTGATTTCAGAACAGTGCTATAAAAAGGTATGTGAGATAGGCATAGCCCTTTCAGATTTTAAGGGCAGGGACAATGCTGGTATGCTGTGGACAATGTTCTGTGAGTGTAAAGGTTGGTATCTCTCTCATATTTCCAGCTGTGTCGTAGATTAACATTCCTCCATTCATTTCTCCAGTTTCCTGTACTAACTGTGTATGTACACTGACACCTACAACTACTACTACTGTTAATGTGTGTGTGTGTGTGCTTTCCTTTCACTTTTTCTTGCACTTTGTTGCTAAGGCTTCAATATTTGCCCTTTACAGTCACTACTTGTATGCCTGCTAGGTGTCCTGACTGTAGTGTGCTGCTGTAGCTTTCCTATTTTCCATGTACATTCACACCTTGGAATGCTTGCTATATCTGCTAGGGTGTTACAGCATGCAGTGTGGTCTGGCCATGGTGTGGGCCTTGACATCTATTAGGCTATTTGAGTATGCTGCTGAGCAGGCCCCAGAGACTCTCAGGTTCATCTGTTATCTGCCTCATGGAATGGTACATATCAGTGGGGTACACCCATTAAATTGTCTGGTATGCTGCAGTTGTGACTGTGGGTTAGCATGAGCATATGTATTACTACACTTATTCTGCCATGCAAGTGGTGAATACTTTCAGGACTCCATAGTTACCATTGCATGTGTTGTTACACCTTTCTGCCTACTGTTTGTACATTTCACATGGAGTCTATGGGGCATCCCTGTAAGTCATTCACTGTTGCTATGTCTAGGCTCTTAACTATTCAAATATGGTGGTGTCAGACCTGTCATGTGTACATATATTTGCAGGTTGTCCACATTTCTGCCTCATATTTTGGTCAATATCTCATGCACAGCGTTTTCTGGCAAATCACTCTGGGCTCAAGTCAGAATATAGTGACAAACATTCAAGTTTCAGACTTCATACCCTTCCAAACATCCCACAAAATGCAGACCCTGTTACTCTCTGAACTGTCTGCGTTTGTTGTAACATTATTTGTAATGTGTCCCTGGTTTCAGGCCTTTGCTCCACATATTTTATTACTTGGTCCGGATGTGTTCCTGTAAGAGGTTGTGGGGTATGGGCAGTGATTATCCTGCTGTGAGTATGTGTGTGGCTTGCAAGGTGCTACAGTGACATTATTACCTACTAGCTACCAACTAGCATGGCTGTTTCTGTTCACACACTACTATTATGGATATCCACTAGTTTTGACAGTAATTCTAAATGACATGCTTTTTGTACTACACATCCTATATTCCCTTTACATTCATTCCTACTATTACATGATATATTTATTTTAGCACAATGTTCTTGTATAACAGTCATGGCTTAGTGGTAAGCTATGCAGACTACTGTTTCAAAGGTCTTGGGTTCGGGGGTGACAGTGGGATTTTATTTTGCTTCTGAACTGACTACAGGACCTGTCAATCAGAGTGACTAAGGCACTTTTAAGCAGTTGTAACCGGGTTAGTGCTGGCTTGCGCGGAGCTCACGCATGCGCACTGGCATTTAGCTCCGCGCACACATGCGCACACCCTCTTACAACCGCTTAACAGTGCTTACTCTGGCGCACACCCGCGCTATTTTCTTTGAAAGAAATGAAAATGGGGAGACAGGAAAGTGGTGAAAAAGGGGTCACAAAGAGGGTAAGACAGTAGGGAAACAAGCTTGGGTTTTGCAGGAGGGATGTAGGTAAGGCCCATAGCTGCCCATTTCTTCATCAGCAACAGCTGTGCATATGTTTGTAATTTGGTGTGACATTTGATACCTTCCACCCCTGAGAGAGGTGTAAGGACAACAATAATACTAGTTGCACAGCCAATTGTAATTGATAGTTTCCATGTCTGATAGACATATGTGCGGAATGGGCAGCTATGTATGGGGCGTAATTTTTTTGTGGGTACAGAGTGCCCTTTTTTTTTTTCAGGTGAGAGTGGTATGTCAGGTGAAGGAAGTCAGTATAGCTGGGGAGGTAGGTTGGGTAGGTCAACAGACAAGACAAACAAGACGCATACAGGGGCTGTGTATGACATGTGTAGGGGGGTTACACAATTGACGGGGACGGAGGTTTGGATATCCAGAGCCCATGAGCCCACGGATGGCAGCAGTGGAACTGATATCCCCACCCATGGGCAGTTGCCACTGTTCCTTCACTGCCCAGGATGGGGCTGTGCTGGGCACTGTGTAGGCCAGGCAACAGGCATGCCCGTAAGTTGTGCCACCTGTGCCTCAAGCTGGCATAGGGGCTCAAGAACAGAGTCCCGGATCTCCCTACGCACCACAGTCCGGACGCTACGGAGGGTGAGTGGTGGTTCTCCTCCGGCCACACTTGCAGATGGGGGACGAGCCCCATCCCCTGCAGCGCTTCCACCCGCAGGTGGCACAGGGCCACCGGAGGAGGGTCCAGACTGGGCACTAGTGCCAGGTGCACTCGCCAGCTGAGGTGGGAGAGGTGGGTCCGCTGGAACCCGCCTTCCCTGTCATCCTATGTTTTGCATTATGTCATGACAGTTTGGGTTAGTAACATACAATACCATTCGCAAATAGTTGTAACAGCATGCATTAGTATTCCCATTAACCAAACACCCAGATATTCACACCATTGAACAGCAAGCATAACACATGCATAATTTGAACAGCAATACACAGTCCAACAACATGCAGGGTTGATTGATGGCAACAGGCCATCAGGTTTGGATGTATGAACAAGGCAGATGCATCAACGGACATGCAAATATTTATGACCCATCAGGACAAATGTCCAGGGGTGTTAATTGTGATTGCACATACCATTTTCACGTGGAATGGATTATATGTGGTTATAGGGTAGGGTGAAGAAAATATTATTAACACCTTCGAATACCAATACATATGCTGTACATTTCTAATAGCTACAGATATATACACACTACTGTTCTAACTACAGTTTCCTATATGATAACTACTTCAATTTGGTGATAGGACTGTTACTGCTACATCAATATACATTTTATTGTTATTCATACACATTCATATCTGGCTTTGTTCAGCTACATCATCCTGCTACATTTGCTTTATATAGCTATAGACAACTGTGGATGTTTGATATTTCAGACAATCATACTATCTGCATATTGCAGACTGAGAGCAACATATCCAGATTTTGGGATACACATTCCAGCTGCAGCAACACTTTGGACACATTTCGCAGTTTGGTTCTACTTGTCACATTCATTTCATTCTGTACTGACTGCAGTATACTTTATTCAGGGGTTATTACTACTTTATTGGTGGATTCATAACTCTTTCTCACACTCTCTCACTTGTTTTCATTTTACTATTCAGGATGGTACTTACTTCTAGGCTTTATTGACATGTTTTACCTGTAGTTATTACAATCCTTTCCAGCAGTCTCACTTCTGTCATGTTTCAGTATTTCAACAGGGATATATTTCACACATGTGAGTTGCTCATCTTCTGCAGCTGTACTTTTCAGCCTGCTGCAGGTTGTGCACTATGATATTATAGGTGGGGCATCTTTATTTCAGACTTTATTTCAGACATTTTCATTTTTCTGTTTGGATTTCAGACTGCAACACACTTTTTTATACTTGCAAACACTTTTAAACTGTTACTTGCACATTTTATTACTTAGTGACTACACTGCACTCTTTTGCTAACTGTCATACTTTTATATTTCTTTACAGTTACTGGGAGTGGATTACTGACCTGCCTGGTGGCGCAACTGCACCAGCCTATCGCCATAGGCTCTGCGGTTCGCAGAACGGACACCTGCAGCTGTAATATAAATGAAGTAATATTGGAATACACATCTCCATAATATCAGCTAATTTAATTTCTTACATACATAATTAAATGTAACTTACTCAGTAGTGGGGCGTTGGGCATTTGCCGGGCCTCCTGGATCCAAAGGTTCAATTGGTCCTGCTTGCATCTCTTCAGGTCCGCATGGTGGTGACGGACCTGCTCACCAGTCCTTGGAATCCCTGTGGCACTGGTAAGATCATGAGCCAACCGGTCCCATGCCTCAGCCCTATATGCTCCCCACAGGACCTGGCCCTGCATGAGTTGGGCCTCATGATTGTGGACTAGGAGCCAGACCATGTATCTGGACTCCTCAATGCCCCACCTCTGTGCTCGAAAGCAACTACCCTCACCTACACCTGACATTCTGGCTGCAAGTCAGTTCTACAATTGTTTATGCTGTGTATTCCCGCCTATGGGGCTTATATATGCCGTTTTTCCCGCACTTATCTGTGATTGGCCATTTTGGAATTGTATCCACTTCACAAAAACCTGCTTTGTCATGCTCCACTTTCTATTCATTCCTATATATTTGCTATTACTGCATTTCTGAGTACAGCTGTCGCAGCTTAGTGGTTCAGTACCTTGACAATGGTGCATGGTATCCCGGGTTCGAACCTGGCCACTGCTTTTTATATTTTATGACTGTCTAGACAGGCTAGGGGGTGTGCCTGTGTAAAGGCAGTTTTGTTACAGCTTGCTCAACGTTGCCCGTCGGTTAGCTTGTTGGCGCGGTACGCAGCTCCGCGCAAACGGGGTGCGATGGCTTATGCTTCATTTGGCTGTCAGCACACATATTACGCTCAGCTCAGCTAGGGGCACATAGTTTCAGCGTGTGAAACCACTGCTCACCTACGGGCACTCATTTTGCACCTGTCAAACCACTGCTCACCTACGGGCAGATGCACTCACCTTGTTAAACTGCAGCTCAGCTATAGGCACATCTGGCATTTTTTTATTGTTTTGTTACCTCACATTTCTTCAAAATAAATGGACTAGTTCATTACATTTTACATAAAATGTGATTTTATATGTGTACATGTTTCTCAGGGACTTGTTTCGTGCTTATTTTGCTAAAAATAAAAGTTGGTGTTGTGGGAGATCGAACCATGAATGCCTGCTCTTCAGCTGAAGTCTCTACCGCTACACTATTGCGTCTTGGCTTACTTTGCATATTTAGTTCTTATATGCTTTCCCACTGACTGCTAACTGTAGCTGCGCTACGGGCACGCTCACTGTGAAACATGTTTACAATTTAAAAAATATATATCACATGTTCATTTATATATTTTCTGTTCATAGTCTGTGGGGGCATGTGTTGTGTTGTGTTTATTCACATTTCCGTGGACTCTGTCGTGGGTGTTTACTTTGGGCACTTTTACTCTTCTGGGGGCGTGTCCGCTTGCAGGGCTCGGCCTACGGACACGCCCCCTACTGTCTTACACGGACCGTGTTAGACTTAGGTGTGATTCAGCATGCTCTCATGAATAAGCAGAGCATTCTGACATCACTCTGTTTAACTGCAGCCTCCTTGTAAGAGTTATAACTCTTACACGGAGGCTTCGTGAACCCTCACCTGTGTCCTACACATTTCAGCGTTGTCATCCTGGAATAAATGATGTTTCTTCTATTAAATGTTTACTCAGGTTAAAAGCCTTGAAACGTTAAATGATTTTTTGAATTAATACAGTTCATTTTTATTTTTATTTTTGTTTTTTGTTTTTAACTAAAATATTAAGTATGTTTTTTCATAATAGTGCTGTCAGTTTAATATATAGTTTTTAATATAGATTATTAGGACATAATGGTGCCTTTTAAGATGTTATTACATTAATTGGTTAATTAATTGATTGACTTGATTATAAAATATGGCTGTTGGTTCTATGTAATTGTCTGAAGAAGTGCACTCATGAGAGGTGCATGAAAGGGCTTACAATAAATTTGTTGGGTGATTCGTGGACTTTGTCAGCGGTTTTACTTCTTAGTTCGTTTATCTTGTTTGCTGTTTTTTTGATTTTCTACCTGAACCTTGCAAAACCCTTCAACACAATAACCCACTGGGCCATTATGCATAGGCTCACCAGCGTCGATATGGGCACATATCTCACACGATGGATTGATACCTGGATCAGGGATAGCACCCACATGGTCAGAATTGCAGGTGCCATGTCTGACTATGCACCAGTTACATGTGGCATCCCACATGGTTCAGTCCTGGGACCTCTCTTGTTCAGTATATATTTATCTGACGTACAGGCTACCACAGGAGGAATATGGCTGAACATGTTTGCACTTGACTGCAAACTGGGTGCCATGATCAACTCTCCAGCTGCCACATGCATACTCAAACAGGGTCTCACAGAGATGGATGACTGGTGCCTGAGCCATGGCCTACAGCTAAATGCCATTAGTTGCATAGTCATCCCCTTTGGGAATAATAACATGCCCACACATTACCACATAGGTAGTACTCCATTACATATGGTAGGAGTTGTTAGGGGTTTGGGGGCATGACTTGTTCGTACTGTTGCCTTTGGCATTCACGTTGCCAAAGTGGTTGGACACACCTTCTATGTGGGCCACCTTATCCCATATGGTTTCACATCTAGACTTGAGTGAGGTCATTGTGCCCCTATACTCATCACATCCATGCTTGGTTACAATGCCACATTTGGGGTGTACCTTACCCGACACCTGCAGCAACTGCACTGGCCACGGAAGTTCCTCACCAAGCAGATCTAGGGACTCACACAGATGCCCTGCACAGTTCAGATGCAGTAACTCCAGCTCTACTCAGTCACTTACCACCTACTCAGATATGATGTGTGCTTGTTGTTTACAGATATACCCAACCCAGAATTACTGGACATGCTCCACCTCAGGATATCCGACTCCCTTGGAGCTACACACTCCAGGGACGTATACTTCAGCACAGATGTTAATAGGACATTGTGGAGGGACAGATTCTTATCCCAGAGGCTCCACTCACTCCAGAATGTAATCCCAGTTTCACATAGGCAGAGCCACCCACTGACCACCTACAGGAGACATCTTGATGACTGTATGGGTGATCGTATGTTTACCCCTGGGATATTTCTGTGTCCCTGCTAGACAGAGGCACACTAGCTTAAACGTACATGGGCTATCTTGTGTGACCTACTATTCACACACACAGTGTAGTAATCGGACAGGGTTGCAAATGCCAAACACACTCTGGCTAGGCTTGTACATGCCCTAGGGCAGATAGCCTAGTATCGACCTCTGAACCTATGCTAATGTTCAATATGCACAATGTTTATTGATGATACTGTTTCCAGGTCTTTATCATGTTTGCTTTACCAGTTTCTATGAACAACTTTGGTATCTGCAGAACATATTTGATTATGACAGGGTTCCACTATATTATAGATGTGTCTGTTGTCATATAACTGTGTGCACAGGGCAGATTGCTGTATAGTGACAGCTTCCTGGGTTAACACATGCAACTGCCAGATATGCGTGGCCCACTGCTGTACTCCGACATGGCCTAAGTGTGTGAGCATGCCCAGTTCTGCCATTCCATGTTTTGTTGCCTGACATTTGTCTAATTTATTCGTGTGTGAGCATGCCCAGTGTGACCTTTTAGTATGTTGCTATCTGAGGTCCACTACATTTGTTGATGTGTGTGAACATGACCGATATTAACATTTATACTGTGTGTGTTGGAAGTCAGGTTCTGTTCTCACTGCAGGACTCACCTTTGTGTCATAACTCGACAAGGAGTATGCTGTGCTGGCAGGGTTTCCATGAAATACTTTGCATAGACTTATCAACATTCCTTCAAACAGGCTGACCACTGCAATACTGTCATGGTTTAGTGGTTCAGTACTTTGGCTATAGTGCACAGTTTGACTACAGTGCACAGTATCCTGGGTTCGAGGCCCATCACTGCTTTATATTTTCATACTGAGCAGACCAGACTGCTTAAGGGCCAGTTAAGCAAATATGAGCATGTTGGCTTTTGTTCAGCTATGCCCTACTTAGACCAGGCTTGTCCGACATTGCTCAATATTCACCAACATTGCTGGACGTTGCCCAATATTACTGAACATTGACCACAGTTGTGCTAGTTGGTGTGTGTGATTTTGTTTGCATATACTACTGTTAGAAAAATGTGTATTTGAATATATGAGAAATGCTAGTTTAAAAGCAAAGTAGTATATAATGCATTTTATTCTATTAATCATATAACAGAAAGGATTAATTCATGTGTAAATGTAAGTAGTTTTGAAACTGCAGTGTGGCTTGAGGCAAGCTGACCTTCGACCCTGGCAGATGCTAGCTTAGCAAATTTTAATGTTTATGCTTTTCATAAGTGATTATCTGCTGGGTCAGGAAATTAAATGTGTGAAATAATGAAATCTTCTGCTCTTTCCTGCTGGGATGATTTGGCCTTGTATATGTGTTACTGAGATAGCATGCAGCTGGTGGGAAAATGTAACAGTGAACAAAGATGTGTATTAAAAGACTGAATCTGCTATTGTATTCGAACTGATATGAAACCTTGAAGAAGTAACTTTACAGAAAGACATTATGTCTGACCAGGTGGATAGCAAGGCCGTATTGTTACCAGAGGAAAACTTTTTTTTAAATATACAGCATCAGCAGTTTTTGTGAATAGAGGACTGTAAGCTAAAGTGATGTAGATGCCCTGTGACATACCACGTCAGTAAGGTGGGCACAGCTTGAATGTTAAACCTATATAAAATTGTGTGCTTCCTGTTTCATGTTAGACAAAATTCTGTACTTGTACGTTTTTTCCCTCCTGGTGTACACTAGTAAACTTTTGAATCTGAACCTCCTGTGTATTGAATTCTTAATTTTATTTAACAGTTTGGTCCTTCTTAGCCGGAATTCCCTCGGACAGCTGCAGATCAGAGTCTACCGGTGGTCGAATACTGCGCAGGAGAAGTTACCGAAATGGTTCTTCTTGGGTGAAAAGACCTCCGACTGAATTGTCATTTAAAGAGGCTGGCCACTTTCTGATCTGTGGCCAAAGAGCGGATATTGGACGATTTAATACCAGATGCTCAGGTAGGAAGAATTTGCCTTTTTTCTGTTTTAGATCAGGGACTAGGTTACAGTATATTGTTGTCAAGATTTGTTTTGCAGATCAGGGACAAAAGGAAGTACTGTATATTTGGTCATAGATCAAGGTAACAGAATAAGGTAGGCAGTCATTCTAGATAAACTGTGAAAAGGAACTGAGAACTTGATATCACGTGATAAAAAAAGGGTTACGTAACATTTTCTTTGCCATGGGAAATCAGTGCACTAAAACATCGCGAGATCCGCCCCTAACTGAAGACGCAAAATACATGCAATTACAACGTTCTGATAACGTTAAGTATTATACGAAATGGGTTAACAAATATGAATTTGATGGTAAACTAGATAAAACTTCACTAGTTAAACTCCTTAAACAGCTTAAATCTGATGCGGGAGGTCAGGCAAAAAAGCAACGCCAATTAGGCAGTCCTCAGGCACACAGGTGGATTGAGGAAGCAAATCGTAGAGAACAGAAGCTTAAAAATTCAAAAACATTATTTTTAGACAAAGAAGATAATAACTTGGTAATAGCAACAGCTCTTCCTCCCTTTCCCCCTCCCTTACCCTTTTCAGGATATGAAGCAAGTGGACAGGCTGGTCCACCTCCACGTTATCCTGAAGTTTCAGCAAGACCACAACCATTTGTTAGAGATCCTATTGAAACTAGGTCCCGAACATGTAAAATACATAGGGACGCAGAATCATATCAAATAGAGAGAAACCTACAGGATGAGAGTGAAGAAGAAATATGCCCACTTATAGAAGTTCCAAATCCTCAGGCAGGACAGGAAGGGCAAAACCCAACACTCTTAGTATATAGACCATGGACACCAGAGGATATCTGGAAAGCTACTGAGGGAATCCCCCATCCGAAAGTTAATTTTACGAAATTTTTAGAAGATTTACAAGGCATGAGACTGAGTTACCACTTGAATGGGGAAGAAGTAGAAAAAGTAGTAAGACAAATTATAGGTCCAGATTGGCACATGATTTGTGGCACCTGGAATCCTTGTAATGCAGAGCTTAAACCACTCCCACATAGTGACGCAGAGTTAGACAGCAGAGTGAAAGGTCTAACAGACCGAATCTCTGAGAAATGGAAACCTAGAGCAGACTGGACTTGCATTAATCAATGCATACAACAGGAAAATGAGACAATAGATGGGTACTATGCTAGATTATTAGAATGTTTTAATAATCATAGCGGTATGTCGGTTCCTGAGAACCAAACGAATGATTCCCCATATGAACAACAATTGAAAAATGCATTTTTGAAAGGTTGCATTGCATCTATTAGTAGCTACATTACGAAGCATATGATAGACCATCGAACAGGGAGGCTACAAGCCTTACTCGAATACGCTAGACATGCTGAAAGACATTTTAATAGTAAAAAGAAAAAGAAGGCGCAAGTCTTCACTGCTGAAGACGGAGCTGAAGTATTTGTATTACAGTCAGGGAAAAAGGGCAAGAAGAATGCCCAGGGAAACAAACAGTCTGACAAACGATCAGAAGATTTTGAAGAGAGGAAAAAGAGAGGTGAATGCTTCAAGTGTGGGAAAAAGGGACATCTAGCAAGGGATTGTAAGCAAAACAAAAAGGTAATTACAGAAGATAAGGGAGAAGAGGACTGACTATATGCTAGTGAAGATACATCATGTGAAAGTCAGAAATCATCAGGAAAAGTTAATAAACAGAAAACAAATGTAAATGTGGTAGAAGGAATAGAGGAAGTGCAAGTAGATATGGAGGATGAAGAAAGTGAAATTTTAGACTTAGCATTATTGAGCTTAGAGCTCTACTTAGCAGATACGAAACCGGAAGTTACACTTCTGGTGGAGGGAAGGGAAGTCAAATTCCTGTGTGACTCAGGAGCATCACGGACTTTGATACACCCCTCCAAGTTACCAGAACATTCCGAATCACCTGATTATATACTAGTAAAAGCAGCAAATGGACAGCTATACAGGGAACCACTTTCCCATGATATAGCAATAACTGACCCTGTTTCAGGTATGACCCGGAGAAGTAAAATTGTTGTTTCTGCAAAGTGTCCAGTAAACCTATTGGGCAGGGACCTTATGCAGATATTTGGCATAGCAGTAGTTCCAACTGTATAAGGTATGGAGGTGCAGAGGCAAATAGATACCTTTGTAGTGTGGTCAGAGGGTGAAACTTTTTACTGGTACAGCCAGGACCTAGTCACGACTGGTCCAGGGGCAGTAACCGAGGAACTGATGAACGTAGCCATCAGTAAAGCCCCCTACCTTGACACTGATCGACAGCATTTGTTACACTGTACTCTATACTACTGTACTACACCAGGACCTGATAGAGAGTATGAGCAAGAATTGTTCAGAAATCGTGCAACTAGACTAGTATTGCGTACTTTGTACTGGGATACTGAGTGGAACAGTGTAGTTAGTTGTTCATTACCTCAAGAATTCCTTGCATTATATAGATCAAATCGATTACCACATGTCAGCTTGACAAAGAACAAAAGTGTAAAATGGGCAGACTTAGGAGAAAAAGTCACAAGATGGGAGAAACAGACGGATTTAGAACTATCAGAACAAGGGATACAAAAACAAAAACTGAATTGGTTGACACAGACACATCCAGCTGTAAACTTGCAATCTAGCGAGGACAGCTGATTAGCATTTTTATTAGAAGAAGAAGAAAAGGCCTTATGTGAAATTCCAACAACTCTTTGGTCAACAGGCAAGTCAGATGTAGGACTTATTCGAACAGCAGGACCAGTTACAATTACCCCAAAGTCAGCTTTTAGACCACAGAAAAGACAATACCCTTTGAGAAAGGATGCAGAAATAGGAATTAAGCCTATAATAGCAGCATTACTCAAAGAAGGAGTACTGGTAGAATCTCCCGATTCACCATGTAATACACCCCTATTTCCTGTTAAAAAAGCAAAAGGGGAATGGCGGATGGTACAAGATTTACAAGCTGTAAATAATGCAGTAATACCTAGAGCACCTACGGTGCCAGACCCACATACTTTGTTAAACGATTTAAAACCGCAACATAAGTATTTCTCTGTGGTAGATATCAGCAATGCTTTCTTTTCAATACCTATACATCCTGATAGTCAATATTGGTTTGCATTTACATTTCAGGGTAAAAGGTATACATATACTCGACTACCACAGGGATATTGTGAGAATCCAACAATATTTGCACAAGAAATGGCTAGCAACCTGGCAGGGTTTACCCCACCAGGAGGTAGTCAAATTCTACTTTATGTAGATGACATCTTGCTAGCAGCCCCCACCCAGCAGCAATGCAGGGAGGATACTGTAGCGTTATTGAAATTTTTAGCAACACAAGGACACAAAGTAAACAAAAGTAAGTTACAACTTTGGAGAAAACAAGTTAGATACCTAGGATATGTAATATCCAATGAAGGTAGAATACTAGACGAGGAAAGAAAAACAGCAATCTTGCAAGCACCCAAACCAGCAACCAAGAAGGAAATGATGTCTTTCTTGGGTACAACTAATTTCTGTCGGAGCTGGATACCAAATTATGCTTTGGAATCTGCTCCACTGACTGACTTGATATATAAGACACCAATGGCAGCACAAGATATCTTACAATGGACACCCGAAGCAGAAACGGCTTTCTGCAGGTTGAAGCAGTTGATAGCTTCTTCATTAGTTTTAGGACTTCCGAATTATCACAAACGGTTCTTTCAGACCGTAGATTGCAAGCAAAGATATATGACGTCAGTATTGACGCAACAACATGGGGACAAGCAACGCCCCATAGCCTATTATTCATTGCAGTTAGACCCAGTGGCGTGATCTTTGCCTCACTGTGTACAAGCAGTAGTTGCAGCTGCAATGGCAGTACAGGCTTCAGCCTCAGTGGTGTTATTCCACCCTCTCACATTGAGAGTGCCTCATGCAGTTGCAATAATTTTACTGCAAGAAAAAGTGGCATACCTTTCTCCTGCTAGACACCTTTCATGTATGACTATCCTGCTGAGCCAACCTCATATGACAATTGAACGATGTACGACCTATGATTAAATCCATCAACATTACTTCCAACTCCTGCCGATGGCACACCACACAGCTGCCTGCAGGAAATTGAACAGTTAGCTTTACCTAGACAAGATCTCACAGATATGCCCTTGGATAATGCCGAGGTGACATATTACATGGACGGCTCATGCAGAAGGGGTCCTACAGGGAAGAATCTGGTAGGGTATGCAGTAGTTACAGACACTGAAATTCTAGAAGCCCAATCCTTACCACATAACTTATCTGCACAAGCAGCAGAATTGATAGCTTTGACGCGGGCATGTACTTTAGCAAAAAACAAGTGTGTAAACATATATACTGATAGTCAGTATGCTTTTTCTACAGTACATGTATTTGCACAACAATGGAAAAATAGAGGAATGATAACATCTAGTGGAAAACCTATTAATCATGCGCAATTTATTTTGAAGTTATTAGAATCTATTCAGTTACCTACCAAAGTAGCTATTTGTAAATGTGTAGCTCATACAAAACAACAGGATAAGATTTTGAAAGTCAATGCACGAGCTGATGCAGCTGCAAAGCAAGCAGCCTCAGACTCAGAGACTTTACTTTTGAATGAGGAATTACAACCCTCTGAGATTTTAGATTTAGACATGTTAAAAACAATGCAGACGCTTACTACAAAAGCAGAAAAACAAAAATGGGTAAAACGAGGTGCAATTCTTGACAATGGACTGTACATTTCCAAAGAGAGAAAAACGATATTGCCGTCTAATTTATTTAGATATGCAGCTTTGTTGAGCCATGGGCAGTGCCATGTCTCAACAGGGGGGATGGTACAGTTAGTAAACCGAATATTCCAAACATATGGATACACAAATTACACAAAAAACTTTTGTGCAGCTTGTCATACTTGTAACAAGCACCATGCACAAGGGGCATTGAAAACCAAGCAAGGAAGTTTTCCTATACCACCATATCCGTTCCATACTATTTGTATGGATTTCATAGAATTGAGTAAGTGTGAAGGGAAGAAATACTGTTTAGTTATTGTAGACATGTTTTCCAAATGGGTAGAAGCTTTTCCAACCAAAAACCCAGATGCAGCAACAGTGGCGAAAGCCCTGATAAAAGAAGTAATCCCTAGATTTGGCATTCTGGAAAGGATTTATAGTGACAACGGCACACATTTCGTAAACCAGACAATCCAGCAACTTGGGATATTTTTTGGTATCTCCTTAAAGAACCATTGTGATACCACCCACAGTCAGCAGGACTGGTGGAAAGGTACAATGGTACCCTCAAAAATAAACTTAGGAAGTTAGTTGAGGAAACCCAAAAGAATTGGATACACTGTCTGCCTTTAGCACTGCTGAGTATGAGAACGGTTCCAAATGTAAAGGGTTTGACTCCTTTTGAAATAGTTTTTGGGAGAGCATATTATGTGCCTCAGTGGAAAGCTCTCATGCCTGCAGAGCAAGAGGCTGACAGTTCATTAGCTAGTTATATGAGGAAACTGCTAACAAATAAATCTGTTTTGCAGTTTAACTCTTTTTCAGATAAGGAACAGACCAGACCGGTAGAAGCAGTCTTGGCCCCTGGGACGTTTGTGTGGCTGAAAGTGACGAAAAGGAAGAATTGGGTGAGTCCAAAGTGGGAAGGACCGTACCAGGTTCTGTTGGCAATGCCTACTGCAGTCAGAGTGGCCGAGAGGATGCCCTGGGTTCATTTGACACACTGCAAACCGGTAAAGAACTTTTAACTTGATAAAAACTTTGTGACTGATACACAACCAGACCAAGATGGCCAAAAACAAAGCAAATAGAAATTTAGATCAACCCCAGAGATGTTGCATAATCATTTTGTTGAGTATACATTTATTGACTGTAATTGTGACAATTTTCCTCTTGTTGTGGTTTATCCTACACACAACCACACAAGTGAAAGTGGGAAGGCGTGACAAAACGTCTATAGACTGGCATCCAAATTTTAACACATACCTAGCCATGAAGTGTGTAAATGCAGAGACTATGAACATTTCAAATTGCTGGGTTTGTACAGCTATACCAACAGCATATGGAGGACTGATAATGTCCGCTGTCCCTTTGGGGATAAATGAGACTTGGGAGAATTTACTCTTCGATACAGGAACTGTGAGATCACAGGACAAAATAGCTTTATTTTTACCTGTCACACAAAAAGGAATTGTATATTTTTATAAAAATGATACTCTCCAGGTGGGCTGGAGCAATTGTAATATAACCATATCTTACCGATGTTATATTAAGAATAGTAATGACAATACTTTTTGCAATACTAATTATGACTCATATTTGAACTCATTGAAAACAACCATGAATGACATTCACAAGAATCCAGTTTTGTTTAAACAATTGCCAGTTATAGATCAGAAAATGTTTCATGCAGGGCTGATGCGTATTAGTACTAAAGTAGAAAACTGTTATTTTATTTGTGGGAAAAAGGCATATAAATGGTTACCTGAGAATTGGTCCGGCAGTTGTTTTTTGGGTTATTTGGTTCCGGCAATAAGACATACTGCAGAATTACCTTTGGGTAAGATACGAAACATGAGAGAAGCAGCCCGAAAACCCGAAGGTCCAGTTGAAAAACCTGTGAATCCAGTTGGAAAGATCGAAGCTGGCTGGAAAGACCATAATGCCATGAAAGACAAAAGCAAATTGACTCATATGGACTTGAGTGACAGTGTTATATCTTGGGCAGGAATATTCCCAGCCTATGGAGCAGTCAAATCGATCTGGGAGCTGAGGAAGTTGTCGAAACTTCTCGAAGTAATGAGTAATGCAACGTTTTCTGCCCTAGAACTGGTGACTGATGAACTGAATGCAATGAGAACTGTTGTGCTACAAAATCGAATGGCTCTTGACTTCACCCTAGCGGCGAGAGGTGGTACGTGTGCGCTTATCAAAGAAGAATGCTGTGCATATATACCAGATAACAGGCATGAAATTAATAATCACCTAGAGGTAATTCAGCAAGTATCAGCCATGACTGAACCAGGCCCAAACTCACTGACAGACTTTTTCCAGAATCTATTTGGGGGGGTGGGGTTCCATCCTAATGAATATTCTGATTGCCATTTGTGTGGGTATACTCCTAATAGGAGCATGTGTTTGCTGTGGAATTCCCTGCATGAAAAGATTAATCAAAGATTTTATTGATGTATCTGTTACTGAAACTTTGTATCAAGATATTGAGATTGAAAAATTGATCTCAGATGACATTTTTTTCTGAAGTATAGATTGAATGACTCACCTAGCTGAAAATCCTAAGTGGAAAAGATTAGGAGATGAAATGACACTATGCATACTTCAAAATAGAATAAAAAGTATTAATGGAGGGAAAATGTTAGAAAAATGTGCATTTGAATATATGAGAAATGCTAGTTTAAAAGCAAAGTAGTATTTAATGCATTTTATTCTATTAATCATATAACAGAAAGGATTAATTCATGTGTAAATGTAAGTAGTTTTGAAACTGCAGTGTGGCTTGAGGCAAGCTGACCTTCGACCCTGGCAGATGCTAGCTTAGCAAGTTTTAATGTTTATACTTTTCATAAGTGATTATCTGCTGGGTCAGGAAATTAAATGTGTGAAATAATGAAATCTTCTGCTCTTTCCTGCTGGGATGATTTGGCCTTGTATATGTGTTACTGAGATAGCATGCAGCTGGTGGGAAAATGTAACAGTGAACAAAGATGTGTATTAAAAGACTGAATCTGCTATTGTATTCGAACTGATATGAAACCTAGAAGAAGTAACTTTACAGAAAGACATTATGTCTGACCAGGTGGATAGCAAGGCAGTATTGTTACCAGAGGAAGACTTTTTTTAAATATACAGCATCAGCAGTTTTTATGAATAGAGGACTGTAAGCTAAAGTGATGTAGATGCCCTGTGATATATCACATCAGTAAGGTGGGCACAGCTTGAATGTTAAACCTATATAAAATTGTGTGCTTCCTGTTTCATGTTAGACAAAATTCTGTACTTGTACATTTTTTGCCTCCTGGTGTACACTAGTAAACTTTTGAATCTGAGCCTCCTGTGTATTGAATTCTTAATTTTATTTAACAACTACATAGTGGTAAATGTTGTTTAGCACTACTTTATATTGCTTAACACATGGCAATCATGCCTTAGGTGGTGCTGCAGGGCTGCCTATGTAATATGCACATACTACACTCCCTGTACATGTTTGAAAGCAGGTAGTATCAACTTAGGCATCCCTTTTACTATATGTGCGAGTCAGAGAGAGGTAACATTTCCAGAGTTCCTACTGAGCCAGTGTATGTGCTATGCATTGCCTCTTTGCCAAGGCCAAAGCATACTGGGCACGCCTCCTTCTGCCTACTGGGGCAGGCTCAGGTTGTTCCTCCTCGGAGTCACGCTCTGCCTGTGATGGCCTTGGCAATGGTGGGGGGCTGTTTGGCCCAGGCCTCTGCTGGTCCTGCTGCAGCTGTTTTCACAGGATCATATTATGTAGCATAGCACATACCATGACAATTTGGGTACATGTAGTTGGTGAGTACTGCAAGGCTCCACCAGATGTGTCCAGGCACTGAAACCGTGACTTTTGCAGCCCAAACACATGCTCTATTACATTACATGTTTGTGCGTGTGCCTCATTATGGTGTTCCTGTTCAGGTGTGTGTGCGTTTCTGATGGGTGTCATCAGCCACGGCTCCAGTGCATAGCCAGCATCCCCCACTAGATAACCAAGTGGGATGTCCCCATTGGCAAATGTCTGGTACAGCTGCGTCAGATGCCAGATATGGGAATCATGGTAGCTTCCAGGGCAGCCTGCACACACATTCAGTATTATGCCCTGGGCATCACACATGACCTGGCAGTTGATGGAGGGGAAGCCCTTGCGGTTGAAGTAGACCCTACCCCGCTCGCCAGCTGGTGCTTTGATGCATATGTGCGTGCAGTCTATTGCACCCACTACCTCAGGGTATTCTGCTATTTGCTGGAAGAGACGCATATTGCTGGCCAATACCTCATGGGAATTGAGGAAATATACATGATCACCGACATGTGCTGACATGGCATCCAGGAACTGGTGTAGTACCCTGGATGCTGATGCCTGTGATATCCCCATCATATCACCAGTTGGTCTCTGGAAGGTACCTGTTGCTAATATTCTTAGGCCAACACATACCTTGGTTTCCACTGGGATGGGTTCCCCTCTGTTGGTTCTGTGTGTGAGGCGTGGCCTGCACAACTCAACAATTTGCTGCAAGAGGTCTCTGTCCACTCTATAGTGCTCCACTATCTCCAGCTCATGTAGCCCCTGGTAGGTTACCCTGGGCCTGTAGACTCTTCTCCGTCTCCTCACTGTGGGTTGTCCAGCAGCATTTCCATTGTCACCACCCTCAGCATGTTGCATATGTCACCTTATAACAGCAATGGCAGCCCCTAACATTTCTTTGTCTCAGTAAAGCTTTTTCAGTTTTCACTTCTATTAGCTTACTGCAGTGTCTTTTGTGAGAAACATAATGGACTGTATTTTGCAGAGTTTTAAGTGCTAGGCTGGGCTGGGCTAGTGTACTGCCTGTATAATTGCCTGATTCTGATTGTTTTCACCTGCTAGCTCTGCTAGTACTCCCTGGTAGCTTCCTACTATTTGTTGCACTTCCTTTTTCCTTTCTGATTCCTCAGGGGGGGAGCACCATGCACACAAGTGCAAACAAGCGCACAGCAGCTAACACGCACGCACACATGCTTACACGGACTAAAACTTGCTTATTCAGGTTAAAACGTGCGCACACCAGCGCAAACGCGCTTACAACTCTTTAAACAGCCTTATACATGCTTACTCCGGCTTAAATGCGCGCACTCACGCTTACACGCGCGCACTCTGTTTTACTCGGGTTTACACGCAAGCACACGCACGCATACTCGCTCAGCAAGAAACTTTGGTGTTATCCATGGTAAACACCTTCCATTTCTTGCCTTTCCCTAGCCTACCTGTTGACACACCTCTTTCCATGATGTGTGAATGACAGCTGACACATGCCACTCTGCTCCAATGAGCTTCACTTCTTTCATACATACCCCCCTCATGATGTCACCTATCTTCTACTCTGTTACTCCCCATATCCTACTCCTACACTCCACTGACTGTGCTCAATTGCTATGTAAACTTGCGATTCACTATTTCATTTACTCGTGCTCAGAACTCATACGCTCATTTACATAGGATTGCCTACTAATGCTTGGTTACATGTTTTAGACTGAGCTTCCCCCCTTAGCAACCTCTACTCAGTGGCCATGTTGTCTTCAGCCTGCCATTCCCTTGCATCGTACATTAACAATTTCAATAAAATCCACATTTGTGGGTTTTAATTTTTAGTATTCTGGGTTTTAGAGCGCACCCCGTTTGTGCGGTGCTGCTCTACACTTAAACATCGGAAATCGGCGAAAAAAATAAAATATTATTATTTTCATATTGCATCAGGAAACATTTCACATGGCCATATATTTGGCCATTGGCATGCTTCCTGCACTGGATGCAACCTTTATTTGGAGCTGTCATGACTCCGTTTTGCTATTTGCAGAATGGTACTGAGTTGTCAACTGAGTACATTTCTGCAAATAACACTGCTCTTACTCGGACAGGTTTGGGTTTCCTGAATCACAAATCTACCTCATTTGCATGCCTTTCACCTGCAATTGAGGTAATTTGCATATCCCAGCCCTGTCCGTGTAAGAGCCGTTTTAGGAGCTCTCTTACACACTCCTACAGGCTGTTCCTGGATCGCTCGTTGGACATGATGGCTGCATGGAGTCTTACTCTACTCTAAGACTCTGTGCAAGCCTTCGTGAATCCGGCCCTATGTGTATTTGTATAAAAAATTCTAAATTCTGTGGTGCCATCTAGTGAAAAAAATCATAATTATATGTTTTGGCAGCATTAAATATACATGAAAGATAACCATTAAAATGATTTATCATCTTTCTATAGTTCTATGTAAAATTAGACAAATATATGAGCATCTAAAACAAGTAATTCAACCAAACAGGACATGACATAATGTTGAAATAATATGTATAGGTCAATATGAATCAATAAGTAAAACAGCTGCAGATAAATGACCTGGAATCAATGTCAAAATATTTCATTTTAACCCAGTGAAAAAGGGCACCACATAGGTTATTCATCTCTGTTCTCTTTAACAGAATCTCTTAAAAGTTCATTTTATTGGGTTCTGCAGGAACAATTCTGTCAATGTCCATAAATTCAATGAAGCTCCTTTGAGTTTCATGGAGTGTTCAATTAATACATTCATCTTCCTATGACACCTAATGTCACTCAAGCTCTGAAATGCAGGATCTGAACATACTACACATTTTATCTACATAAAAGGCAAAACATATACAAGCGGCTAAACAAATCATCCATTCATTCACTTGTGCAAACAATCAATTGTCTGGTGTCAAATATCTTGGCTGTATTGATTGAACTGAAATGTTTTGTTTTTAATTAAACATTTGCAAAAAGAATAATGACTGCATGGTGAACACCCATTGCATATGTTACCTTCTAAGATCTGATTGCATTTCTCTGGTAAAGATTCTAAGAGATCCCCATTCCACTAAAGAATATCCTGATGTTCAAAGATGACGTCTCTAAATTTATGACTGTTATTGCCATATGTTATGACCAGAATTATAGTGTATGCTTTATCCCTCTTTTGTCATTTGTAAGTCAATAAATGTAATCTGCCCCTATTTCAGTACATGTCTTGGTCTGTTTTGCATTGTTCTCCTTGTAACTCCATTTCACTAACCTAATGCTGAGTTCCTTAAACCAAACCTGATAATCAGTTTTGTCTGCACATATTATTTTTAGCCTTAAGAATTGTGACTTGGGGGGTGGAGCCTAGATAGCAAACAGATAAGCAGCATTTTAGAGCTCCATGAAACAATACTAGAAAGCAGGAAAAAATATTTTCATTAACCAGAAATAGCAAAAAATATTAAGGAACTTAAGAACTACAACTCTACCAAATTTCAAGAAATATTATTGAGTTTTTCCTGTCAAAATATATTGGAGAACATCACAACTGTATGGTAATGGCCAGCTTAAGGAATTCTCACTCAGAAACTACCCTGAAGAAGGAGATTCAACTGATGTCTTCCACATTACATGAACTGTCATTAAAAATGGATAGATTTACTGATAACTTGGAAAGTCTCAAGGAAAACTGCCAAAAGCAAACAGATGTATTAAAAGAAATATTACAGCAACAACAAAATAAATTACTTGATATGGAGACATCACTAAATGACATAGATGGGAGACTCAAAGAAGAGAAAAATCAGACAGAATTCTTGCTACAGCAAAATAACTGGCTACTTAAAGTGGATGATTTAGAGAATAGGGAGAGGAGAACTAATATAAGAATATTTGGTCTTCCAGAAAAAAATGAAAGAGAAGACATCATCATCTTTTTGAATTCCTGGCTTCCTGAAGTGCTTGATTTAAAATGGGATTATCAAATGGAATAGAGTGAGCTCACAGAGCCATAGGAAAATCTGTACCCTCTTCACCTAATGCACCACCAAGATCAATTCTGGTAAAGTTTCTTTCCTTCTTGGATAAAGAGCTCATTTTAAAATCAGCCTGGAGAAAAAGTCCCATAACATCTAAACAGAGTCAGATCAGATTTGACAATGATTATTCTGCAAAAGTGTTAGAAATAAGGAAAAAAAACTTGGCCATAAGTAAAACTTCTCAAGCAAAATAAAATAAAAGCACAAATGGTATATCCTGCTAGAATCAGAATTTTCTGTTCAAAATACTTGAGAACCTTTAACAACATTGAAAAAGCTTCTACCTTCATCATGAATAATAATATCATCACAATTCCTGAAGAAATGGACTGGGCTGTATCAACCAATTTGAAAAGATCTCCAGAGAAAAACACTTGGTCTGATGTAAGGAAAAAGAAACAAAGAACTGATTCTAAAACTATGCAGTCTTCCAAATCTCTCAAAGATTCAACAAACATATAGACTTCTGGACTTTACCTCAAAATGTATGTATTTTATCTACTACATTGTCTATAATACTCTGTGACATTTATACTTTTTCTTAAACTTATACTTTCTGCAACATACTCATCACAGGTCTAGTGGTTGTCCCTGACAATGTTAAATGTTTTTATAAATTAGAGTGACACCTGGAAATATATTTAAATTTCATTCATAGTAAATGAGGAAAACCAGGTTCAAATGTTATCTTTCACTTCAATATATTTAGTTCTATATAAAGGAAGAACAGAGATAACATATACACAAATGCTTTTTTCTTCTCATCTCCCTTTTATTAGTAGAACATTTAGATTCACCTCATTGTTGTATAATAGGAATTGAAAACTTTTAATTATAGTTTCTGTGGGTAACTGACATCACTACAATTCAATTTCACATTTTACAGTAACATAGATATCCATATTTTAAAATGTGAAAGAAACAGAGTCACTTTAAACATTTTACAGTAACATAGATATCCATATTTTAAAATGTGAAAGAAACAGAGTCACTTTAAACAGAGTTCTGTTACTGGATTTTGACAATGTTGTCATTTGAAACAACCGCGTGCATCAGTTAGAGCTTCCCTTTCAAAAAACAAAACTTTAATAAGATTATCTTGCACACTCTTGAATCAAATAATCTCAGAACATGTCACTTTGTAGATTCTGCGAGTTCTTCACACTCTATTAAACAAAACACAGTACTTTTACATAGAAGCACAATATTCCATTGAAACTTTGTCAGTTAGTCTGCACATTCACATTCATAAAGAGTTGTGAGTAGTGGAGCGGTTCGTTCCATTTATTTGACTTCCTGAAGAGGTTTTTTCTTCTTTTCTAGACAAAAAAAATCCAAGGGGGTGAGTTTATTTGTAATTTAGTTAGAGAACAAATGCCAGGAAGCCTATGAAAGTGTACATCCGTTTGTATGTACCATCTTCCTCACAACAGTACTTCCCTTCTTTGTTGTGAAGGATTTAAGGTGGAAATAGTCAGTAAGGTAAACCTATAGCAAAATTGGACATAAATTAATATAATAAAGTAGTTCAGATGTCACACATTCTTCTGAGAATAGGCTGAATTACACATTTACAGACATTGGCTTCTAAGAAACGCAAATGCTAAATGTTATTGAGTACGCTACACATCTGATTAAGGCAGGGCTTTTATAACATAAACTGCTTTTAATCTTGCAGACATTAGCTGTATAGCTGACTATTATGCAGATGATATTTTCATTGAATATTGACAACTGTTTAAATAATAATGTCATCAGTTTCTTGTTGAGATGTTTGGTATAATGAGTTCACCCTGAAAATCTTTCTTTTTTATTTCTTTACAGTAGCTGGTTCCTGAGAAAATGCTTTTATGGTTTGGTTTTGCTATTGCTTTGCATAGTAAAATAAGGCAGATTTGCAGATAGTAATTTATGATGAGGGATTCAAGCAGAGCACTAATTAAATAGATATGAGATAGAGAGATTTCTTAAGGCACTGTCCAGCTTAATAGGTTTTGCTTTTCTCAGAGTGCCACTACTTTTACCAATTTAATAACAGGGAAGGGAGTCTGCCTACCCATGCATCTTGCTACATCACACAGTCTTTGATAAAGACTCCAATGTAAAAGTTCTAAGGAACTGTGGCTGTGCAGAACAGCTTCAGTAATGCTCTGCCTTGATTTGCATTCTGCTTAATATTCTGAAATGATATTCTCATATTATGAATTGATATTATAATTATGCACTAGTATTAAGCAGTTTATAAATTGCTCACCCACATGGCTACTCCTCAGGGCAAATTGCTTCTGTTTCATCATCAATGAGTGATCATTATGGTCTAATGTTGTCCTTCTACATTTTTCCTTTCAATTTGCTACAACTACACTTATGGGTGGATATAAAATAAACTGAATGTGGTCATGCTTTTATTTGTCCGTAATAGCAAGCATGTGAATGATATATAGAGATTGTTACTGTATTCTTTGTCCAGGAATAATTTATACTCAGCATTGTACATCACTGATTGTTATTAATGTTGGTGATGTTTGTACTGATCTGTTTGTGTGCACAAAGACATACTGCTGTGTTCTCAAATGACTTTTATATCTAAAGACAGCTGCACTAAGGCCAGTATTCTAGCCTTCCTGTCTGATAAACTTCAAAACTAGAAACTTTCATCTAGATCATATAAGGGAGAGGCATTTAAGATAATTTTTTATGTTTTAATCCAAAATGTATTAGTAACTGATCTATTGATGAATTTATATATTGTAGGATAGTTCTCCTATATTTAGGAATTTACATATATACTCATATAAGAGGTACTGTTAATGGTTGATATTTCTTTGAATGGGCCATCTCAATGTAATTGTCTTTTAGCTAGACCATTCAGACATACTCAGTTATTCAAGTCAGATATTGAAACTTTCATTCTTTAAATATTGTTTTGATTTCTATTCCTGTAAATTGTAGACAATTAATTGATAGTTTCACAATAGAAACTGTTTGTTTAAAAGCACATGTTTAACTGCATTAATTTTAGTACCTGTAGTGTTCAATGAATCTATGAATCTAGGAATTTAATATGTTTCATCTAACATCTATATACTGTTTTGAAAATTGGTATAAATATGTTTAAATCTCATTCTAATGTTTTTATGAATCAATATTCTGCTGGTTAAATTTTATGATATGGATTGTTCACTTAAACATGTTTGCATTATCATTTCTAGTGAACACAACACCTTGGGTACATTCTATGGGCTGCATAGTTTTGTACTATGATTCAAGTGCTCTGAATAGATTTCTCTGTATTTATCTTCACTCATTGACACATTGCTAAGTCTACTTCACTCAGTTATAATATATTTTCAGTGTGCAGGAGAGTGTTTTTCTGACATAATTATTAGTGCATTGGTCATATCATAATAATGGAGACTAATAATATGTATATACACTGCCCTCAGTCTAAAGAGAACTAATGTCAAGCAACACAAACTGTGATATAAATGAGATTTTACTTTATGAATGTTTAAGTAGTGTATGATAGGATTGTTATATTCTGAAAAAGAAGTCTAATCTAATCTAAATTTAAATTGTATTATTAAATCAGTACTCATTTCCATACACTATGTTAATTCATTGTTAATTGTTATTTGTGAAAATAATAACTATGTGTTTGTTTTTTACATTTTCTTTATCTAATTTTGTTAAATCTCCAAGATAAGAGAAAAGGTACACTGGAGCTCAAAATGGATTAGTTTTTTCTTTTCTTTCTTCTTGCATGAGGGAAGTTATGGTAGGCAGTCTGTTAGATTTCTTCTCATCTAGCAGATTGGAAGTGTATTTCACTTCATGTGCATTAGAGAGTTTACAAAAATATTTGTATACTTGTTGTTATGCAATTAATTTTGGCATTTTTATTTTTTCTTTTTTTATTGGCCTGAACTAAATTATAATTTAAGTTATTTGACTAAAATGAATATATTGACTACAATGAGAATTATTAACATAGTAGTTATACATTATACATATTGTATGGTATTACAAAAATATAATACAAAACAAATATGATGTAAAGTTAACTACTGGGAATGGACTTGATTATTTTATCCTTAAACACTAATGGTTTAAACAATCCAAGGAAAAGGTCTAATTTATTAAGATATATGAAATTAAATAAAGTACAAGTAGTATTTCTTCAAGAGACTCACTTTAAAACAAATTATACCTATATATGGAACCCTAATGAATACATGACCTTGTCTCACTCTTCATATAAGAAAAAGACTAGGGAAACTTTAATTTTATGGAAAAAAATATCACTATGCCACAAATCATTTACAAACACAAAGATAAAGAAGGACTCTTAGCTATAGTAATAGTAAAATATAATAATAGCCTCTGGACATTAGTAAATATATATTGGTTCCCAGGTATTGGGGTTGGGACAATTAGAAAACACATGAATCTAATTACTGGAGTATGTAAAGGAAATTTGATTTTGGGAGGTGACTTCAATTGCATATTGGATATATCAAAGATCACAAGCAAAAGGAATTTATGTGTAAGTTCTATAGGGAAGTTACTTAAGAAATGGGAAGAAAGTTTAAATCTAATTGATACATATAGTTATAAGGAGAGCAATTCATTATTATTTTCACACCAAGATCACAGATTTGGGACACATATAAGAAGTGATAACATCTTTATATCTCAAGAACTAAATTCAAAAATAATAAAATTCTTCATAATTCCTTGTCCCTTTTCAGACCATAACTCATTAGTTCTCAAAATGCATACAGATTATAAGAAGTTAATGTTTATGTCAAGGATTCCAGCTTACATTACAAAATTAAAACAATTTAAACTTTGGTTAGATTCAGAAGTACAACTCTTTTTAGACATAAACTACACTACTGAAATAAATATAATTAATCTTTTGGATACCTTGAAAGCCTATCTAAATGGAAAAATTATTTCATGGTATAAAAACAAACTAAAAGTGTGGGAATCAGAATTATGTAACATTCAAAAACAAATCACATATCTCACTATTAATCCATCTACTTACACACAAAATAATAATAATAAAAAAGCAATTGAAGACTTAAACAAAAGATATAATGAAATTCTAACTCACAAAGCTAATATAGCTATAGAAAGGTTAAAACTTAGTTCCTATGCTGTATCACCCAAACATATGTATAATTTAGCAATAAGATTAAAGAAACATTTGATTGAAAATAATATTACAATTATTATACATGAAGGGAAAAAAACTAAAAGGTTTTGGATATAAATGATATACTAGATGCATTTAAACATCATTTAGCTGATCATTATAATGATATTTCACATCCAACTAATGCATCAAACTTAGACCTGAATTTAGTAAAGGTAAAGGCAATTCCAGAAAAGGTAAAGTTAGACATTCAAAAACAAATATCCCTAAAAAAAATCTACCCAAAAAATTAAGGAAAGTAAAAGTAATAAAACACTGGGAATTGATGGAATAATTAATGAACTGTATAAGATATTTCCATCTTCAGTAATATCATTGTTTCACAGAACTTTAAATAAAATTCTAGCACAAACACAACTCCAGTTTCATGGAGATACTCCTTAATTACGCCCATTATAAAAGAAAACAAAGACCCTTTACATTGTAAATCTTATAGACCAATCTCTCTACTTAACAACGATTATAAAATTTTCATATCAATATTAGTTAGTAGAATTAAAAAATCATTGATACACTTAATAAATGAGGATCAAATAGGATTAATTTATAAAAGGCATACACATGACAATATACAAAGAATACTAACACTTATAGATTTCTTAAACAGAAACAACCAAGAAGCTCTAATAGTAGCTTTGGATATAGAAAAAGCCTTTGATTCATTGAGCCGGGACTTTCTTTTTAAGGCTTTGGAATTATTTGAATTTCCTTCTAATTTTATTATGCTAATAAAGAATATTTATAAAAAACAATCTGGCTTATGTAAAACTTGGGCCATTCACCTTGAATGCTATTGAAATAACCAAAGGTGCAAAGCAGGGATGTCTGATGCCATCCATTCTGTTTGCCTTAGGAATTGAATTATTTGCCTCATTAGTATGCCATAATTCTAATATATCAGGCATAGATGTATATGGTCAACTTAATTCAAAAATTAAGTTATTTGCTGATGATGTTTTACTCACATTATCTGTTTCGGAGAAATCAGTACAAAAAATAGATGAAATAGTGGAAAGGTTTTATCATATATCCGGCCTTAGATTTAATAAGGAAAAATCTTATTATATGCATTTGAATAAAAATAGAGAATTTACTTCAACAACAAATTGTGTAATAGGAAAACAAGTTCCTACAATAAAATATTTAGGAATAACACTATGTGATAATTTGAAATCTACATTAGACATAAATTATAACAACATAATTAATAAAATAAAAATGCTAATAGCAAGCTGGAATAAAATATTCTTGAGATTTAAAGACAGATTACAAATAAAATAACAATACTTCCAAAATGTATTACATTGCACAAGCTATTCCTATAGTACCTAACAAGAAAATCTTGAAAGAAGGAAATACAATTCTATTAAACTTTCTTTAGTATCCAAAAAGAAATAGAATAGCCTACGCACATCATATTATATCTTGGGAAATGGGTAGAATTAAGTTTCCAGATCTAGAATCATACATAAATGCTTCCATACTAAGAACTATCATTAACTGGATCGATCCTAGTTATTCTTCAACATGTAAAACATTGCATACTATTATTTTTCTAAATGAAAATAAAATAATTAAAAATTGTATATTAAGTGATCAAAATAATAGGATGTGGCATATATTGACTGTTAATATTCAATATAATATGACAAAACCAACTAACTTAAATTATATAAATAATATTTATAATTTATTCAGAAGATTTATATATATACTAACATGGATATTAAGATTTGACTAGACTTGATAATACCCTTTAGTTCTACAAAGAATTTCTTCAATAAAATTTATAATGTTATCCTAACTAGATGGGAGGGGAAAAACATCACTTGTTGGCAACATTGTATAGGAAATCAAGTAGTATTAGACATTCAACAAATTCAAAATATATATGATATTTCATCGGCAGATTGGTTGGTACTTCAAAGCATATTATCATATGCCAAAGATCTTAACAGTAAAATTATTAATTCTCCTTATAAAACTAGTCCAAATTTGATAAGTCTAATATCTGAAGTTATTTACAACAATTATAATTGGATGAATCTAATTTCAAAATTATACAAAACATTGATAACATATAAAACTAACCCTAATGTAAGATATTGGAATTATATAGCAAAAGGATATCACACCAATCTATCAATTGAAAGTAAAACAAATCTTCTGTTCTATTAAGTTAACATTTAATTTACAAGTATGGAAAATATTTACCTGGAAATATATTCACAGGGCATTTATTACAACTGATAAACAAGCCAAATTTAATTCACTTTATAAATCCATTTGCTGGAGTTGTTCTTTAAAGTGTAAAGCTGATTGGTCTCATATATTTTTGACTGTATTAACATAAAAAAATCCTGGGAAGAAATTACTATTTTTCTCCAAGCTATATTCACAGATACCTTGATTTTAACCAAATCTTTAGTCCTCTTAAATGTTAATAGGTTCATAGGTTCATACTAGGCTATCTGCCCTAGGGCATTTATAAGCCTAGCCAGAATGTGTTTGGCTTTCGCCACCCATTTTAAATTTATTTTGCTATGCCCTTTTTCGAGGTTAGTATACTGTGCCTCTGTCTAACAGTGACACAGAAGTGATACCCAGGGTAAACCTATGATCTCCCATCCACTCATCAAGATTCCTCTTGAAGAGAGTCAATGAGGGACTCTGCCTAACCTGGACTGGGATTTTATTCCAGAGTGAAGGGAGCCTCTGGGTTATGAATCTGTCCCTCCAGCATGTCCTATTTATTTCAGTGCTGAGGTTCAAGTCTCGAGCGCGTAGCTCGATGGGATTTTCATTTTCTGAGGTGCAGCATGTCCATTAATTCCGGGTTGGACATGGCTTTATACGTCAGGCACAGATCGCCTCTGAACAGGCGGTATGCCACTGAGTAGAGCTGGAGTTTCTTTAACCGGGCAGCATATGGCATCTGTTTGAGCCCTTTGATCCTCTTGGTGAGGTACTTTTGGGGTCTTTCCAGTTGCTGCAGGTGTCTGGTAAGGTACATCCCAAAAGGGGCATTGTACTCAATTATGGGCCTGATGAGGGATGAGTAAAGAGGCACGATGACCACCCCTGATCTAGATGTGAATCCCTTCATGATTAGGTGGGCTACATAAAATGTTTTTCTAACCACTTTGGCCACGTGGTTGTCAAATGAGAGATTGCTATCAACTTGGGTCCCCAGATCCCTAATTACTTCTTCTGTACTTAAGGGATTACCACCTATGTGGTAATCTGTGGGCACTTTGTTTTTGCCAAAGGGAATGACTATACATTTTTTGGCATTTAGCTTGAGGCCATGGCTCTGGCACCAGTTGTCTATTTCTATGAGGCCCTTTTGGAGGATGCTTGTGTCAGCTGGAGAGTCAATTATGGCGCCCAGTTTGCAGTCATCTGTGAACTTGGTCAGCCACAGTCCTTCCGTGTTGGCCTGTACCTCTGAGAAATATATACCGAACAAGAGAGGTCCCAGGACTGAGCCTTGTGGAACACCACTTGTAACTGGTTTGGAGTCTGACATGGCTCCAGCAATTCTAACCATGTGGGTTCTGTCCTTGAGCCAGTTTGCAATCCATCTAGTGACATAGGGGTTTATATGTAAGCTGGTGAGCCTATCTATAATGCCTGAGTGGGGTATTGTATCGAAGGCTTTTGTGAGGTCCAGGTAGGCTGTGTGGACCACCTTCCCCTCGTCAATAGCCTTGGTGACTGTTTCAAAGAAATCAACCAGGTTTAAGAGGCAGGATCTGCCCTTAACAAAGCCGAACTGGGTAGGATCCAGTGTCTGTAGGTCCCCAATATCTTTATTTATGAGGTCCATGATGATCCTTTCCATAGCTTTGCAGACCAAGCTAGTCAGGCTTATGGGGTGATAGTTTCCAGGATCCGTTGAGGCACCACCTTTATGGAGAGTGACCACTGTTGCTGTACGCCACTCTTTGGGCACATATCCTGTAGTAAGGCTGAGATTGAACAGTAGTTTTATGTTTGGGTTTAGCTCTTCTTGGAGTTCATGTAGGACGCACCCTGGAACACCGTCTGGTCCCATTGATGCTGTGTTTTTTGCTTTGGAGAGGGCGGCTCTTACCTGAGCATCTGAGATGTCAGGGGGGCAGCACTCTGCTGGGATAGATATTTGCCTTTTTGGTGGGGAGGGGGGGGAGAAGTTTGCGCTGAACCTGTCAGCTAAGTTGTTGGCAATGTCTGTGGGTTCGGTGTATTTTTTGTCATTTTGGACTAATTCTGAGCATATCTGGGAATTACCACCCAGGTTCCTAACATAACTAAAGAAAGCCTTGTGATTATCCTTAGTGTCCTGTGCAATTTTTCTCTTGAAGCTGGCCTTAGACAAGTTTATGAGTGCCCGTAGTTTTTTGCTAATACTGATCAGTGATGCCTTCCCTTTTTGGGATTTTGCTCTATCATTTAGTAGCTTCCTCCTTCTATTGTATAGTTTGTTTATGGCTGGGGTCCACCAGACAGGACGTCTGCCTTTGGAGGATTGGGTCTTGGTTTTATTTGGGATTGCATGATCCATGCATTCCAGAAGGTGTTCATAGAATGCGTTTATAAAGGATTCTGCGGTCTGGGCCGTATTTTCCACAGGCCCGGGGGCTTTGAAGGATTCCACCTTGGTTTTGAGGAGTGTGAAATTTGCTTTAGAGAAGTTTTTCACTGTGGTTTTCTGGGCAGGGGGTGGGGTCGGGATGTGAATATCCAGTGAGATTAGTTTATGGTCTGATCTTAACAGTGAGGGATACACTTCTGGTCTGGAGCATAGAGTCCCCATGTTGGTGATGATCAGGTCCAGTATGTTTTCCCTCTTGTGGGAGTGGTAACAAGTTGTTCCATAGCATTTGAGTTTATAAATTCTAGGAACTTTTGGGCTAGGGTGTTGGAGCTAGAGTAATGCTGCCAGTCTATGTTTGGGTAGTTGAAGTCGCCCAATATAATGGTGTTTGGAGAGACCTTCATATTTTCCAGTGTTCTCTGGAAGGCCGAGTGGGGTTCCTGGGTTTGGGAGGGTGGTCTGTAGCAGGCTATAAACTGGAAGGCAGTTTTACCCACTGTTAGTTGCACATGGATAGTCTCTGATACTTCGTGCTTTGCCACCAACCTGGAGGTGTGGGTATCTTTGATGAATATCGATACTTCCCTTTTTGTAGTTCGGTCCAAGTTTTGGGGCCGAAAAGCATGGTATGAGGTATAACCTGGTAGTGCTGGGGTGCTCTCGGGAGCCCTGAACCAGGTTTCTGTTACTGCACAGATATCGATGTTCTCCATGCTAAGGAGAGTTTCAAGTGCGTGCATCTTGAGGTTTAGACTTCTGGCGTTGAGTAGCATTACTCTTAGTTTCTTATCCCTTGTGATACCTATGGAGGTGGGTTTGTCTTTTGAGATACTAATGGAATGAATAAAAAAGATCTATACCTACTTTGGTCCATACTAGCTGTGGCAAGGAAATGTATAACTAGAAAGTGGAAGTCTTCACAAGAACCTACTCTGGAAGAATTCTTGAGATTGATAGAAGAAACAGCGACATTAGAAGCTAAGGTGAAAGAATCAAAAATTTCTCATAAAACATGGATAAACAATCCTTGGGAAAAAAAATTTGCTCTTATTGAGACATTAAAACTGAACTATTAACTAATTAATGTGTACCTTTATACTTTATTAATTGAATATTATAAATTGTTGTTATTAATTTCATATTTTTATTGTTTTTTTTTTCTTTTGTTCAGGTCAATTGTACATAGTGTATATAAAGGCTTATACTATTTGCTTTCATTGATGATTGTATTGTTAAATATTATAATATTTGGAAAATAAAAATTATTTGAGAAAAAAAAAGAATTGTGACTTAGGAATCTTGAATAGCATATGTTGAGGATGGCAGCTGTTAGCTATTAACAATGGATTCTTATGAAAAGGTTTCTGGTACAGGGTGGCTCCTAAAGTACCATCTGTTAGCTATTAACAATGGATTCTTATGAAAAGGTTTCGGGCTCCTAAAGTACCACCTGCTTTTTCATGATCATGTAAAGCAGGAGTTCCACCATGAATTCAATTTCCTATTTGTTTTCATTCAGATATGATGCATGTAACTCAGTAAGCGTCTCTAAGGGCCCTTCTATATAGTACCAGGAGTCCTCAGAAAAGAAGTTGAAACCCAACTAAATAAAAAGACATCAATAACTATGTCACTATTTCATAACAAGCAAACTAACACTAGATGTTACTAAAGCAACCACCAGCTTTCCATAGCAACCCAGAAATTAAGCAACAATAATATAATTAACTTATCAACCTCACAGAAATAAACTCAATCAAGTACAAAACTACAAATCTTTAGCACTACATGTTGATCCCTCACACTGAAGCAACAGAAAAAAGTAATTAAAGAACTAAAACATGCTATTCTAGAATAAATCATCTCAACAAAGAATCCAGAACTATTCTAGCAAAATGTGTTCTAATTACCAGATTGGAATATGGCATATCTTTAATTGTCTTAAATTAATTTACTAACACAATAAACTTACAAACTACACTGAAACTGTGTTGCATCATTACCCTGTCTTCACATAGTGAACACCACTGTAAGTGCATGGAGCTCCATGATTATACTCAAAAATGATTAAAAAAATATCCTGGTTATGCATTACAATAGCACAGCTCCAAACAATAACAGTGCTTTCAAAGGTGTATACAAATGCTAAACATCTCCTCAGTGCTGCTAAGGCCCAGTATTAAAGAAGGAACATTCCTCTGCACTCAACTGTCCCTGAATATCTTTCCTCATACATCCACACAAGTTCACAGATAAGTCCTTTAAATTAGGGCAGTATTTAAAAAAACTGCCCCTTACTTTTTCATTACTTGCTGTCTATGCAACAGCACTTGCTAAGTGCTTTTCTGGCTTTCAAATACAGTAAAACACATTGGATTTTTGTTGTTGTTGTTGTAACAGTTGATATATGGAGTAGATAAGACTCTATGCACTAAAAAGAGTTATGATCGGGTTCCACTAATTATAACTTTTATGTATTCTCGACATGGATGCCACGATTCACCTCTTGAAATTTGCTCTCAAACTGAATTTCTTAGCATCCATGTCTTCAACATATAATTATTTGGTCAAAATTGGAGACCCAGTCATAACCTTCTGTGTGAGACTATAAAAAAGCAAGTTTTCTGTTACAGTAAGGATGATATCATTAGCGTGCTCAATAATATTTAAATTACTTTGTAAAAATACTGCCCCCACTATTTTCAATAAATTATGCATCACAATCTGCATACAATCAGGGTGACAGACATAACAATACACTCAAACTAGTTAGACCACAGTTATGTAAGTTGGTAGGAGAAAAATACTTCTATAAAATATTACTATCAAACTGGAAACATCAACTCTAGTACATCAAACAAGAAACCACCTCCCCTTCCTTCAGAAAGGAAACTGGGATATCACCTTACAGAAACATATACATGCAAATGTTTTGTGGGGGCTGGTTAATCTATTCACCTAGTCCAATATTAATAACAAATCCAGGTTAACATACATTCACCTTGATTAAATAACAGAGGAGAAGGAAAATTATGATAAATAAAGTAAATATATTTAAATATGTAAATAGTTACATTAAACAGGTTCGTTCTGACAGTCTGTGTTCTCACATGACAGATAACCATCGTACCAAAATTAAGGGTGAATCTAATAGCATTGTACATAAAGCATTAACTTATGAGCACAAGCATAAAGCATCTTAAATACCATCTCTTCCTAACCACCCTTACATTCATGGTCCAGTAGTGGACAATATGTCATTACCACTCTAATATATTTAGACCAGTTCTAAGTCCTGGCACTCTACAAGAGTAAGGTTAATGGACAAATATTAGACTTGTTCTTATTTCCTTACATTGCATGTTTAAGTCAGCTTGCTCTTTTGTGCTTTTTTCTGATACTAAACAAGTACATCTTAGCTTGTTCACATGTGAGAATCTTATTATTTTGTGAAATACAAAGGACAACTTTCTATTTCCCTGTTGTATGTGCTTATTTTGTCTTGTTCATTTGAGACATCATGTATGTATCCCCATTTATTTATTTTTGCCAGTGCATATGATTCACATTTCTGCCATTGCCAAAGTGCCCTGGTCATGGCTGAAAAGTGTCCTCTGACTAGTCCTCCCAGACAGTTATCAAAGTGAATAAGTAAATAAAATCCTCAGCTAACCCTGACAATTAACCTAGTCCAAGTTCAATAACATAAAAACAAGGGAAAAGCAATTGCTTATGTATTTTCAGTGCATAGACCACCGTATGGGCATGTTCAAGCATATTAACCACACATCACTGAATACAGCCTTATGAAGGCCATTTGTGTAGTATCTTCACCTGGTTAGCCTTCCTTTGTGCAGTCCATCAAGAAAGAATATTCTATAAAAAGAAACAGTTGAAGATGTGTTTGTTTCTTAATTATGTTTCAGCTAGATGGAATAGCAGTAGGAAAGTATAAGTGGTAAATATAAATGTGAAGCTACACCCCTTGGCTAGCATTCAGTAGCTCTGCATGAATTACTAATGTTACAGGTGTGTTTCTAATTGGTTCTACTTCAAACAAACGAAAGACCGCATTACTGTAAGCAAAATCACTGAGATGACATCACTGAAACCTGACTTTCACGAATGACCAGAATGCCAAAAGATTTCACAGGGTAAATGGCCAGTTGGCCACAATCTAAAAATAAAACACACTGCACTACCTCAAACCCAGCCAGGTGTGGGGGCTATGCCCCCTTTCCCTCTAACTAAATATACCAACTCAGGGATCACACTACAATGGAGAAAAGGGCAAATTTCCCCCTTGTTGGCCAGCTGGTTACTTACCCTGTGAAATCCTTCGGCATTCTGGTCATTTGTGAAAGCCAGGTTTCAGCAATGTCGTCTTGGTGATGTCATTTATGTAATGTGGTCTTTCATTTATTTGAAGTAGACCCTTCTAATTACATGCAGTGGTTAAGATGGAGAGAAAAAGGAGTTCAGTCACAGCTGTTGTGCTGAGACAGTTGTTCATGTGTAAAGTGCACAGTGCACAGAATCCTAGCTCTGTGACATAAACTTGTAAGACCACTGGAAGAATAATATCAGAGCTTAATATCAGAGCTTTGGCCACTTAACATCTACCTGACATCAGCTGGACATATAAGTGAATTTAAGTACACTTTTATCTGCTGTTTTGCATATAGTACTGTAGTTAATTTATTTATTTGTGTTTTTCACTGAATATTAACTCAACTGAAGTTGTGGCTGTCTCTCTACAGAATACTTTTTAGAATTTCTGTGTAGCCATTGATAGCAGTGGGGGATAGTTTCAGCTCATCACTGACATTCTGTCTTGCCTTATATAAGTGGTACATTTTGAGTTATCTCTGCTTAATATCAGAGCTTTGGCCAACTAACATTTACCCTACATCAACTGGACATATAAGTGAATTTAAGTACACATTTATCTGCTCTTTTGCATATAGTACTGCATTTAATTTATTTATTTGTGTTTTTCACTGAATATTAACTCAACTGAAGTTTTGGCTGTCTCTCTACAGTTAGTTCCTCACCCACCCTCCCTGTTCTTGTTTTGGTGTTAATGTTGGTGGCTTTGAAATTGCCTGCCCCTCTTGTAGATTTGTATTTGGATACTCCTTCTGGGCCCATCTCATTTGCTCACTCAACTGAGTGCAGTGAGATCATATTCTGATTTTAGGCACTCCTACTGTGTACAAAGAGAGCATTTGGGAAGGACAACCCCTGTAGCCTCTTAATCCTGCTCTGTTCCCCTCCCTCAAAAAAAAAAAAAAAATATATATATATATATATATATATATATTTTTTTTTTTTTTTTTAATTCAGTTGCTCTTACTGTATCTGTCTTAGTTACTCTTCTGCGTGCTGCTATCTGTTCAGTCGCTCTTACTCTGCACTTATTACTGCTTGTTAGTAGCCTTCTAATTTACTGTCTTCTGCACTTGTTTTTTAGTCATTTGTTAATTTAATTGCATTTATTTGAACTGTATTTGCCATAGTGTTGCTACACACTCGGGTGTGCTGGCCTGTACTACAATTTGAATTGTATTTACTGCTGTTTTAGCTGCTTTTCTGTAAAAAAAAATTCTAAGCTTGTTTCCTGCCTTTCCTGTAACTAGTCAAGTCCAGATACAAATTTACTGTATCCAGGACTGTTGGTAAACATCTGAGCCCTCCAAGCCTTTCTATGTTGGAGGGAAGCCTTCTAGCTTATCAGTGAGAGTGGTAAGCACTAAGTAGCCTATCTACCATGGGAAGAGTGGGTTTTGGCCCTGAAATTGTAGCTCATTGGCCGTTTGGGCAGTTTTTCCATCTCTTTCTACTTTGTGGTTAAAAGCCCATTTTGCATTTGGTCCCTGCCTTTCCTATGACTAGTGTAGTCCAGGTACAGATTTGCTGTATCCAGGACAGTTGGTAAGCTTCTGAACCCCCCTATGCCCTTTCTGTGTTGGAGGGAAGCCTTCTAGCTTATTAGTGGCAGTGGTAAGCACTAGGTAACATATCTACCACAGGAGGAGTGGTTTCTGGCCCAGAAATTATAGTTTATTGGCTGTTTGTGAAGCTTTTCCATCTCTTTCAACCTTCTGATTTAAAAGTCTGTGTTTGCGCTTGTTTCCTGCATTTCCTGTTACTAGTCTAGTCCAGGTACAGATTTGCTGTATCCAGGACTCTTTGTAAGCTTCTGAGTCTCCCAAGCCTTTCCATGTTGGAGGGAAACCTTCTAGCTTATCAGTGGGAGTGGTAAGCATCAGGTAGCCTATCTACCACAAGAGGAGTGGTCCCTGGTCCAGAAATTGTAGCTATTGGCTGTTTGAGCAGTTTTTTTCCATCTCTTTCAACTTTCTGGTTTGAAAGCCGCACTTGTGCTTGTTTCCCGCCTTTCCTATAACTAGCCTAGTCCGGTTACAGAGTTGCTGTATCCAGGATTGTTAGTAAGCTTCTGATCCCCCCAAGCCTTTCTATGTTGGAGGGAAGCCTTCTAGCTTATCAGTGGGAGTGGTAAGCACTAGGTAGCCTATCCTTCATGGGAACAGTGAGTTTTGGCCCAGAAATTGTAGTTTATTTGGCTGTTTTGGAAGTTTTCCATCTCTTTCAACTTGCTGGCTTAAACACCTATGTTTACGTTTGTTCCCCACCTCTCCTGTAACTAGTCTAGTCCAGGTACAGATTTGCTGTATCCAGGACTCGTTGTAAGCTTCTGAGCCCCCCAAGCCTTTCTGTGTTGGAGGGAAACCTTCTAGTTTATCAGTGGGAGTGAAAAAAGCGTTGGTCAACGAAAATGAAGTGATCCTCAAAAGGCACAAAACGCTAACTGCCACGTATATCCAAATAATGATGCTTTCAAAACAAAAAGTGACAAACTTTTTATTGAACCTGTTGTTGTAGTAGTTAAGCGCTTTCACCCATTACATATGGGCTTTATCAGAACTACTAATATAAATCAAACTACAGTTTAAATAAACATTTTGGAGCCAAATGACCGTTTTTTTTTTTTTTTTTTTTTTTAAACTTCCTTAAAGGGTACCTTCCCTTAAAGGTATACAATCTACATTACTGCATTACTCAGCATGTCATTAAATCATTTACTATAATAATACAAAAATTATAAAAATGACTGCTTGTAGTAAATACCTAATTCTAATAATATTACTTATGTAAACATAAAATTATATCACAAATGTAACAGCACATAAAATATAACAGCACATAAAAGAGTGTACAAATTTATCTCCAAAGCAGACACCCAAACAACCTGCACTTCCCGTCACAGCCCAGACAACACATAAAACACAAAATCAGTGTGCTGCACAATCACAGCCCTTAAGGCGAAATAACATACCTAACACACTAGTAATAGGTGACTCTATAGTCAGGCACACTGACGTCCCACTCACTAGGCTGGACAAGCAGAAGGTTACTGTTAGCTGCCTATCAGGAGCCAGAATCTGCCACATAACACAAGCACTCAGGTCACTCCAGAACAAGTACAAATATGACTCTATCATTGTTCATGTTGGTGTGAATGACCTGAGACGTATCTCCCTGGACTACATGAAAAGAGACATGAAGAGCTCTCTGATCATGTAGCCCAGGCGGGTATGACCCTGACCCTGAGTAGCATCCTGCCCTCACCAAGAATGATACCACAGTATAAAGAAAAAATTATCAATTTCAACAATTGGCTAAAATTCTGGTGTCATTCAAAGGGGATCCAGTGTCTGTCAGCCTGGGATGACATGCTTGACAAGTCGCGCTGCTTCACAAGAGACGGCTTGCACCTGTCACCCATAGGCTTTCGAATACTGGCCAAGACTCTTGCTGCCCCCATAGTGCCTTTTTTAGGCAAGGCTCAAAAGTCAAACCCATCTATGTAAACAGCACAATTAACAAAAAACTGAGGGTTATGCTACTCAACGCCAGGAGTTTAAACCTCAAAATGCACGCGCTCGAAGCACTCCTCAGTATGGAGAATGTCGACATCTGTGCAGTAACTGAAACCTGGTTCAAGGCTCCAGAGAGCACCCCAGCACTACCAGGCTACAACTCATAACCACACGCTTCAGCCACAGAACATGGACCGAAACACAAAAGGAGGGGGTGTATCCATATTCATCAAGGATACTTACACCTCCAGGTTAGTGGCACAGCATGATACCTCTGAGATCATCCATGTACAATTAACATCGGGCAAATCTGCAATGCAAATTGTGGCCTGCTACAGATCACCCTCCATGACCCAGGACCACCATTCCACCTTTCTGGAGACACTGGAAAACATGAAGGTCCTACCTAACACCCTGATATTGGGTGATTTCAATTACCCTACCATTCACTAGGAAAACTACTCAAGTACAAATTCCCAGGCCCAGCGCTTCCTGGAATTCATCAACTCAAATGCCCTGGATCAGCTGGTAAACTCCCCTACCAGAGGTGAAAACATATTGGACCTGGTCATCACCAACATGGGCGACAGGTGTTCCACACTGGAGGTCAACCCGTCACTGGTTAGATCAGACTATAAACTAATCACTCTGGATGTCCACACCCCACCACCACCCCCAACTAAGGAAACCACAGTAAAAAAATTTTCTAAAGCAAACTTCATCTTACTTAAGACAGAGGTGGTAAGTTTCACAGCCCCCACTCTAAAGGATAACGCTGTCCAAGATGCAGAAATCTTTACAAATGCACTCTATGAGCACCTACAAGGATGCATAGATCATGCCATCCCTGGCAAAACCAAGACTCACTCCTCTAAGAGAAGGAAACCAGTTTGAAGGAACCCTGCAATAAACAGGCTATACAATAGAAGAAGGAAACTAGTTCAGAAAAAACGCAAATCCCGAAAAGGAAAGACATCCCTGATCAGTATCAATAAGAAACTAAGATCCCTCATGAAGTCATCCAAGGCTAACATTCAAAGAAAAATAGCCAAGGATTCAAAAGATAACCACAAAGCCTTCTTTAGCTATATTAAGAATCTAAGTGGCAACTCGCAGATATGTACTGAACTAGTGCAAAATAGCACAAAATATACTGAACCTACTGATATTGCCAACATCCTGGCAGATAGATTCAGTGCAAACTTCACCCCCCCCCCCCTCTCACCTCCAAAAGGGCCCACAACAATACCGGAAAAGTGTAGTGCCCCAAAAATCACAGACGCACAGGTGAAAACAGCCCTTTCAAAAGCTAAAAAACACAGCATCAGTGGGACCAGATGGGGTCCCAGGCTGCATCTTGCACAAACTTCAGAATGAACTAACCCCTCACCTAAACACGCTGTTCAGCCTCAGCCTCTCCATAGGCTACATGCCCATAAAATGGTGCACAGCAACGGTTATTCCTCTCCACAAAGGAGGGGCCACAACTGACCCTGGTAACTATCGCCCCGTAAGCCTGACTAGCCTGGTCTGCAAGGTTATGGAGGGCATCATCATGAAACTCATTAACAAAGACATTGGGAACCTCCAAACACTTGACCCGACCCAGTTCGGCTTTGTTAAGGACAGATCATGCCTACTAAACCTGGTTGACTTCTTCAAGACAGTCACCAAGGCCATAGACGAGGGAAAGGTGGTTCACACAGCCTACCTTGACTTCGCCAAGGCTTTCGACACCATTTCCCACTCAGGTATTACAGAAAAACTCATCAGTCTGAACATAAACCCCTACATAACGAGATGGATTGCCAACTGGCTTACAGACAGAACTCACATGGTAAGAATAGCGGGCTCCAGGTCCGACTATACCAGTCACAAGTGGTGTCCCGCAAGGCTCAGTCCTGGGACCCCTACTGTTTGGCATATACTTCTCAGAAGTACAGGCAAACACAGGAGAACGATGGTTAACCAAGTTCACCGATGACTGCAAACTGGGAGCCATAATTGACTCTCTGGCTGACACGGACATCCTCCAAAAAGGCCTTACTGAGAAGGACATCTGGTGTCAAAGTCATGGCCTCAAGCTAAATGCCAAAAAATGCAGTCATCCCATTTGGGAAAAACAAAACACCCACAAATTACCACATAGGTGGCAACCCCCTTAATACAGAAGAGGCAATAAGAGATCTGGGGACCCAGGTAGATAGTAATCTCTCCTTTGACAATCATATTGCCAAAGTAGTTAGGAAATTCTTCTATGTGGCCCATCTAATTACTAAAGGGTTTGCATCTAGAAATAAAGAGGTTATAGTGCCCCTCTACTCGTCACTCATTAGACCCACCATAGAGTACAATGCCCCATTTGGGATGTACCTCACAAGACACTTCCAGCAGCTGGAAAGACCACAAAAGTAACTCACTAGGAGGATTACTGGCCTCAAACACATGTCCTATGTAGCCTGACTGAAAAACCTCCGGCTGTACTGAGTGGCATATTGCTTACTCAGAGGTGATCTCTGCCTGACTTACAAAGCCATGTCCAACTCAGAATTGATGGACATGCTCCACCTAAAGAAATCCAAGTCACTGCGAGACACTCGCTCTAGTGAGCTAAACCACACCACAACAACATGCAGGAGGGATAGATTCCTGTCACATGCTTTGGAACAAAATTTCAAATTACATCAGGCAGAGCCCCTCACTAACACTCTTCAAGAGAAACCTTGACGACTGGATGGGTAACAGAAAATACACCCCTGGGATCACTTCATTGGCTCTGCTTGACAGAGGATCAGTTAATTAATCAGTTTGGTGGCGAAAGCCGACACACTCTGGCTAGGCTTATAAATGCCCTCGGGCAGATAGCCTAGCACCTACCTATGAACTTATGAACCTAAGAACAGGGCAGGGTGACTGGAAATGAGTGAGTTTCCTGTGATGATCCCTGGTGGGGAGTGAGAGAAAGCATAAACAGAAAGAACACAAAAGAAAACCTATACATCTCAATTGTAGCTCATATTAACACTCCTCATTTTGAGTCCTGCATACTGACTCATATTGAAAGGTTTTGTCACAACTTCATTGTTAAGAATTATTTAACAAATATACATCGTACATAAAACTGAATTGTATTAATTATCAAATATATTTTGTAAGTGTGAAGTATGAAGAACAATTATTAACCATGTTGTGAGTTTCTTAGCTGAAGCTGTTAGTAAGTGTTCCACATTTTATCCATTTGTTCTACTTTGTGAGGAGTAATGTTTCACATTTTGGATATGGAAATTTGAAAGCTTTGAGGAGACCAACTGAACCAACAACATTCTTATGGCATACTTTATTTTCAGGATACTGTACAACTGAACAAATGTTTGATATTCAATAGTCTGGCTCACTCCAATAGAAACATTTTGCTAAAAACGCTATTTTTGTCTCGATATTTTGTTGAAATGTTATGTACAAGTGCAAACACATTAACATAATAAAACAAATTACTTATGCAAGTATTTACATCAATTCTTGCTAATACACATTAGCAAAATTAATTTAACAGTTATAAACTCATCATAGAATGTAGATTAATATTACTCAATTTATTGAGTTAGCCTGTTTTTTTTTCCTACCAAAATTAATTAAAACAGCCAGAAAAACATCACAGAATATAAATTATTTCTCTATTAATGAGTTCAATTTTATATAGTAATTATATTCTGTGGTTATTATTTATTTTTGTTTGTTTTATTGTTTTCATCTTAATTGCAGACATTTCTTTATGACACATAACAGTTACAGTATTCATAAATTCTGTAAATTATGGCATAACATTATATTTCCAAACCTTTCTAGTCATTTTTCTTACTCAGTCAAAGGGGGAATTGAGAGTTGGATACACATCTGAGAACTAGTACATTAAACAGCATAAACTGTCAGTTAATATGAATTTGTCAGTATGTGTGTATGCAGGAAATACTGATTTCCCCCCCAAAAGGTTGTAGAATTTTGCAGATATAAACCATCAGCCAAATTCAATCAACCCTACATGGTCCTTTTCTACCATGTGCGCTTCTCGGTATGATGCGCACAAGGTAGCAAAGAGTTTCAGATTTAGTAAGCACTGTGTAGAGGCACACACCACTGTGCAAACAATGTAAACATAGTGGCATGCTAATTACAGTATAAGCAGCCGAACTGCATGCTAATCAACCAATCCAACATGGTGGAGCTATTCAACAAGCTATAAGGCAACCGTATAGACTCAGTGCTGGTTTTCCCTGTGAATTCCAAAAACAACTGGAATCCAACCACAGAAAGGAATCTACTCAGAAAGAATGTTTGGTGCTACTGTTGCTTTAATTGCTATATGTATATGCAACAGGCTGAAACCTATGCTGTTGCTGCTGCCACTAGCCCTAGGCCTAGAAGGAGAAGGGTTTTCAGGCCCCATTTAACTTTTCATAACCTACATGATATAGAAATTGTAGAGCACTACAGGGTGGATAGGGATACACTACAGGAACTGTGCAATCTCTGCCATCCTCACCTCAGAGCCAGGGCCAACCAAGGGGAACCCATCCCAGTGGAGACAAAGGTATGTGTAGCACTTGGAATTCTAGCTACAGCTACCTTTCAGAGACTGATAGAGGATATGCTGGGGGTGTCACAAGCATCAGCATCCAGAATTCTCCATCAATTCATGAATGCTATGCTCCAACATGCCAGTGACTACATATATTTTCCCTGTACTCCTGAGGAGAGGGCCAGAAATATGCAGGAGTTCTACCATGTAGCACACTACCCTGAAATGCTGGGTGCCATAGATTGCACACATATAGAAATGAAGGCACAACCTAAGGAACAGGATAGGCTCTACATAAACAAAAAGGGCTACCACTCTGTTAATTGTCAAGTTGTGTGTAATGCCAAGGGAGTTATCTTGAATGTGTGTGCTGACAACCCTGGCAGTTACCACGACCCATGGCACATACTACTACTCACATATTTGGCACACCTCCCAACTGTACCGGATGTTCGAGAAGGGAGATATCCCACAGGGTCATTTACTGGGAGATGCAGGTTATGCACTGTAATCGTGGCTGATGACACCCATCAGAAATGCACACACACTCACTGAAGACAGCTGTAATGAGGCACATGTTCAAACCAGAAATGTCATAGAGCATGTGTTTGAGCTGCTGAAGTCATAGTTCCAGTTCCTAGATACATCTGGGAGAGCCCTGCAGTACAATCCACAGACATGTATATTCACAGTATGTGTCATGCTATATGACATCATCCTGAGAAACCAGCTTCAGCAGGATCAACAAGGGGAAGGAGCACACATTCCACCACTAATGCCAAGGTCACCATAGCCACAGGCAGATGATGAGTCAGAGGCATATCTCTCAACTGTACAGATTTTCACAGAATGTCCAGATGTTTGCCTCATATTTTTTGGTCTGTTTTTCATAAAATTGTATTTTTTGCCAAAATACTGGCAAAAGATTGAAGTTAGAAAATAATGACAGACATTTGAGTTTTAGATTCCATACCCCTCAGAAAATTCATGCTAATGCAAAACCTGTTTTTCTATCATCTTTCTAAGTTTGTAAGAGCAATATTTAAAAATTGTCCCTGTTGTTGGGCCTTTGTGCCACTTTTATTCATGGCTTTGTTCAGATTTCTTGCTCTAAGTGGTTGAGAGGTATAGTCAGAGGGGGAACCACCAGCTGCTGTGGGTGTAGACAGATGTAGGCATGCTCTGTATGCCCTTGCATTGGCTTAGAGACAATTCATAGCACACTCACTCACCATCTAGGGGCCTAAAACCTTCCTCCTACACACATACATATAGTAATATTGATGCCTGACAACTCTCATAACCTTTACCTCCCTATGTATTGGCTGCTTGCATCAGACTGAATCAGCTCTGAACTAAAACTGTGGCAATTGCTGCATTTACAAGGTAAGTCTTGAACCTGGTGTGTATTGTGTAACAATATGAATGAGTGGCATATCTTTGTATTTCATTACTTGGTACTGTAATCAAGTAAAAGGTGGGAGATTTGTACAGAAATTACCTTAACATGTGACGGCAGAGACTTATTTGACTTATATGTGTCCATTGTTAAGTAGTAGACCTCAGGCATCAAAGATTCACACAGTCATACCTCTCAAAAGTATTGATGACCACTGCATGCCCTCATTTTAGTACCGTACAGTTGTATTGGAAAATCATTAAAGAGAGAAGTTAGAAAGTAATAATACACATTGCAGTTTCTAACTGCACAACCCTCACAAGCTCATTGACAATAAAGTTGGGAAATTTTGATGCTATCAACTGTCTAACTTTCCCAGGCAAATATAAGTCAAAGGTACAATAACCGGTTCAACACCACGAATGCAGATATACTAAGCACTAGGTCAGCTATGCACCCTGAGCATCACCCAAATTTTATGTATCCCTGCATCCAAAAGATAAACAGGGATATGGCACAGTTATCATTATTTGCACAAGGTGTTGTGTGGGAGGGGGCAGGAAGTCTAGGTTGACACAGAAGGTCGGTGAGTGTGTGTGATTTACCACAACTTACATATCTGGCACATCTCCCAACTGTACCAGATGACCCTCAGGGTCATGTGAAGCAGGCAGACATTTGGATAAACCAACAAATATCCAGTGAAACAAAATGAATTTTAAGCTGCATGACTGAACCATGTAACAGTACTATGTGAGCATGATTGTCCATGGCCACATTGGCTAACAGCAGATGATTTGGCTGACCTATACCCACAAGGATGCTGTTCCCCTCCCAGCAGATGATCCATCACAAACAATGCTTATTCCATTACAGACAACCCTCGTTCCATCACAGACACCCCAAGTTCCAGCATATCATTCATCTGTTCCATTGAATCGGCAATATGATGGAGGCAGTCATGCATGTGCCACATCTACAACCTTGAGCATTTGTCTGGAGCACCTATGGGAATGTGCCTGCGCCTCCATGATGGCCATAAACATATGTTGAGTGGCACGGGAAGAGACACCTGGAGCAGGTGAGGGAGGGACAGTAGGCCCCTATGATCAGCCCTAACAACCTCCAGTGTGGCGCCTTGCCCACATTTTGGTTACCAACAGAGTCAATAGGCACTGAAGCCGCAGTGATCACATTTCCCTGATCAATTGTCTCACCCTCCACTTGTCCAATATCTGTGGACTCATTGGAATGGGTAGGCATAGGCCTACTGAGTGTGTCCAATGGAATTGCAGAGGATGACTGTATGTCAACCTCAATGTCGGATTCAACCTCTTCACCTCCCAACTGTGCCTCTATTTAACCACCATCATCATCAGAGTCTGCTGATACACTGACATCAGGTGGCAGAGGTCCCACATTTCCACTGTCATGATCACCTATGATGAAAAGCAACAAGCACATGAAATAATTAATACCTACACTACTATAGTACAACCAATTACAGTGGTGCCACTATTACAGATGGTACAGCAATACATATAAAAGGCCTGACATCAACATCATACACTAAAAATATTTCTTTAAATTGCAGAGCAGTACTGACATAAAAATGTTTGGCTTACCATCTGCACAGGGTATTCTCCTCTGCAAGCCAGATGGTCCTGGAAGATGTTAAGCAAAAGGTAAGAGCAACATCATCACAATTAACATTAAAACACTGGGTAATAGTGTCACCCCTTTATATGTCCATTTACCATACTTTCAACAAGAAATTGGCTGACAACTTCAACCTGAGCTAATCAATCAGAATATGTCAACTGTAGCAATCTTCAGTCCCCCGAAACAAAATTCTTGTGACAAAGAAATAACATAGTGATTTCAATTGTTTTACTATGCAACAGTATTCAACTGTTGAGATAAAGCCTACATGAAAGCTCTTCCTGGGACATGCTTGCAGTCACTGACACTGTGGCACCGAAGTCCAGTACATGCTGCTCTGCACTCTCTTGGAAGATTTCTGGATCCCTGACAGTGGCCAGGAACTCTTCACTTGGTGTTACTCCCTGGTGGTCATCTGGTCACAGCTTACTGCAGCTGATTTCCTCTGTGCAATTGTGATCATGTCAGTGCCCCTGTGGTGCACCTGCTCAAATATCCTGCTGTGGCCACCCATGGCATTCACATCATCCACAATCTGGTGCCAAATTTGCATTCTGCATGCCATATCTCTCAGTCCCCTTTCAAGCAGGAAGGCACCATGTTGCCTAAAGGCATCTACTATCACCTGATTTTCAGCATTGATGAAGGGGTTCTCTGAGGATTGACACACCTGGGTGGCATACTCCTAGGTGTCCTAAAAGACAACAAAAGGATAACACACATAAGCATCACATAACTACAAAATAATTGTTCCCAGATTAAACACTAAAGGTAGCCTCTCAGTATTTCCCACTGGAGAAAAGTAAAACAGCCTAGAGATGTGAAATACAAACAACAGACTGGATGTAAGAAAAGGAGAGTAACAAAAACATAATATCTTTGTGCCATAACAGTAAATCAGCTTTGTCCCCCCCCCCCAAAAAAAAAAAAAAAACAAGAACAGGCAAATGAACTGTCCTTGAATCATTTGTACATATTTAACACAGAGCATTCCATTTTAATGCATTGGCAATCATGTTACTTGTGAAATGCCTTGACAAACATGCCCATGGCATCAGTACACTTCTAAGTAATGCATACAGATAAAAGTGTAACAGCCTTTGTTTTAAATGTTTCTTAAGTACATTCCAACATATAGAGTATGTTGCCAACAAAATTCAATCATACCTTCTGAAGTTCAATAATCCTCTGTGCAGATATGTCCAGAAGAAATAGCATATGTTCAGTCATCTCCACATAAACAAGTCTCCACACCATCAGTTTGCCTACCTACCGGTTGCCTTTTTACAATGGTGTACATTCAGGGGTGTTAGCATGGTGAATATGCAAATGAGGTGTGAACTGATCTGAATTTCTGACTCCCAAATACTTGGATCCATGTAGGAGATGTAAACATAGTGTAGGCACTCCCTCAGTGATTCCTTTCAATAGATTGCAACTGTGAATTACATGTTGGAAGAAGGAAAACACAACAGCAATGCAGGCTGCCTTACATCCAGTGTGTGTGTGTGTGTGCGTGTGTGTGTGTGTGTGTGTGTGTGCGTGTGTGCGTGTGTGTGTGTGTGTGTGTGTGTGTGTGTGTGTGTGTGTGTATGTGTGTGTGTATGTGTGTGTGTGTGTGTGTGTGTGTGTGTGTGTGTGTGTGTGTGTGTGTGTGTGTGTGTATGTGTGTGTGTCAGGTTAGATCTACAAAGTGTTAGATGTAAGATAGGAAATGTAAGTGAGCAGCACACTGTTCACAGGTTGTGTTCCTTAACATCCAACCTGCCCTTCATTTGTTGGAGACTGCATATGTTATTTCCAGTTAATATCCTCACACATTTTAAGGCCAATGATATCGAATGGCTTACAGATGGCATGTCAAGGATTACTGGTCAGATAACTGAAGAATGACCAACAAACACAGAGAGGTGAGACAGAGCTGTATATTTGCAAGCAATAATCATAACATGTTGTACAAGAACTAAGTGAACTACATCCAAAAATAATAAATGTACTAATAACAGTTGTATGGTTTCATATTACTGTAGATGATGTTCCATTTGGTTGTGTGCAGAATGATTTTAGTTCCTTGCTGCAAAGCTATTTGTGTGGCAAACAGGGATAAGGCATCCATCCTGTGTTCTGAAGGTTCATTGGAGTGAGAGTTCAAATCCAGATCTATGCAGATATATCTCATGTGAACCATCATTTTCTAGTGTGTATATCATGGATTGAATTTTCCTCATTTCAACTGCTTTACCCTTTTTTTCATTTTCTGTCTTGTTTTTATTTTAATTATTGTTCTTTTTTTTTTGGTCAGTGTTTGCATGATACAGTGTGTAGTGCAATCATGGGAACAGAGGAATTAATGTCAAGTTTGTTTAGCTGTGCTTATCTCCTTTATGCAAAGCTTGGCAGTGAGCAAACTGAACAGTCAGACCACCCAGGAAGCAGACAGGATCCAGACAGCCAACAATAGAAACCAAGTATATTTAATTAATTCTGCTAGGCACTGCACAAACCCACTAAGTGGTATTGAATGGCACTTAACAGAGAGGCCTTAAGAATGATTATTAAATTATGGAATGTCATGAAACTAGTCCTGTGCCAGCAGGTGTAAGTGTAGGGCTGGAATACAGATGGTCCTGGGTTCTAGTTAATTTTTTCTTTAATTTTGTGGCATTGCAAGTGATAGCAATGAACAGAAACATGTACAACTCTTATTGTAACTGTCTTGTGGCAACATGTGTAAGTGTAGAACTCCCATACACATGGTCTTGGGTTCTAATACAGGATATTCCATACACTATTACTGTTATTCCACTTTCCATTATATTCACTCTCAGTTATAACACTTTTGATAGTGGACCTGATCTTAATTATATTACTTTGATATCAGATTAATCTTCCAATTGCAATTATTTCACTCCTCACTGATTGGCACTGCTGGTCTCCACGTACCATCATGCAACTGAGTTACACATTTGTGCACACTCCAGTAAATGTCATAACTGAAATTGACAGGAAAACATCAGTCTCCATTGTTCTAGATCTGCTCGTAGATAGACATGGTTGATGTTAGTGGGGATGGTGCCAAGTTTAGGGCACAGAGGTGGGGTATCCAGGAGTCCAGGATATTTTTTGGGCTCCTAGTAAAACACCACAGCCAAAGGCTTCTGCAGGGGGACTACTCTGGCTTCCAGTACAAGTCTGAGGAATGGGGTAGTTTAGCTCAGGCTGTATCCACTCCCACTGGCATCCTGCATACTGGAGAGCAATGTAGGCATCATTTTAATGATCTACAGAGGAGGAAGAGAGATACTCTCAACCATTGAATTGAGGAATTTAGGACTGAGTGCATTCCACATCCGTGTATCAACTACAGAGAGTACATGTAAGACTTAGAAAGTTGAATATAGGCAAGATTGGTATGCATAATGGTCTTCTGTTCTATTCTGTTTTTTCCCCAACTGCCCATGATCGGGAGTTCAATGTTTAAGCCCATGGGGCTAGATTGGATAGACTGAGGGAAGCAAGTGGTATGTATGCAGCAGAAGAGATGCATTATTGTAGCATTAAAAGTCAAAGATAGCTTTTTTGGTATTTTATGGAAGTGTATCAGATTGAGCATGCATATCCCAACTGTAAAGGCAAGCATGCATGCATTAGTCTATAGCACAAAACAATTGTAAGAGTCCAAAACTAGACTTTAGTCAGAAGTTGTAGGTTCAAATACCACATCTCACAATTATACCATACTGCTATTTCTTCAATAATATTAACATTAAATTAAAACCTCTATACCAGTGGCACAAATGCCCTGCAGTAAACTGTAATCTGTATAATTGAAACACTCATATGTGCAACACATGTACATTTCAAGGATCATTTGCAGCAACCTGTAGTATTGTGTGTATCTGTTAGGAGGTAGACTTAAATGTAAAACTAGAGTTGTATAATTGTATTAATGCATTGTATGTCATACATGATGGTACTAATCTTAACTCTTTTTTTCTATCACCGCAACCCTTATCTCTGTGGGTTTTTTTTATTTTATTTATTAAATTTTATTTTATTTTATTTTTAAAAAAAATATTTCGTTAAAGTTTATTATTTTATTTTATAAACAAATATTATCATATTTTTATTTTATTTATTTTACTGTTAAATATATTTTTATGTTTTTATCTTCTTTTTATATTTTTATGTGTTGTCAAAATGTATCAATGTCATCCATGTATACCACATCAGTAAATGCTCCACAGCACAGCAAGGTAGGCCAGCTCCATTGGATCTGCCAGCCCCCACACCACTGGCTGCATCACTGATTGCCAGCAAATCTGAGAGCCAATCTGGCAGCACTGCCACTGCTGCCTCTGCAATACCTGCACCCTCAGGTAGTTGTGATCCAAAGGTACCCTCCAGGAGCAGTGGTGGGGTGGTGATTTCATCACTTGTAGAGAATTGTCAGTGCATAAGGTGGTGTGGCACACCACTGGTGCATGACTATGCCAACTACAGAGACTGTTCTCCCTCATGTTGCATACTAGGAGGAGGAGGAGACATCAAGCACTCCAGCCACCTGCTGAGTAAGGTGACAGGGATGACAGTCCAGTGGGTGAAGACTTGATTCTGACTGTCACCAAGCTTAACAGCTGAGGGCTTGGGTTTTCCCCACTCTCACCCCAATCATGGTGTCCCCCAACCTTTTGTGACCATCACCATCCCTGTCTCTTGCCTTGTTTGACTTGTCTGTCTCCAATTGTTTCCTCACCTATCCAACTTACTTAACACAGATATACCTACATTCCTTCCCTTACATTCCTCTCTCTCTCTCTCTCAAATAAAAAAAAATAAATGGGTACCTGTCCCACAAAAACATAATCTCATACATAGCTCTCCATTTTGCACACGTCTTCTTGACACACTTGATTTACTACAACTGGCTATACAACATGATTTTGTTGTGGTCACCACTCTCTCTGGTGGTGACAGTCCAAATTCAGTTAATATTCTGCACATATGTTCAGTTTACGCTGTTAAAGAAATGGATAGCTATGGTCCTTTCCTATTACCCTTCTTCATATTATTTCCCCATTTTCCCTTTGTTCTTCCCCTGCTTGCTTCCCATTTCACCACTTTCATATCTACCCCCCCCTTCACCACTTTAATCTGGTTAAAAAATAGAATCACACACTACACATGTAAGTTGCTGAAAAAGCAATGGATCCCTTCTCTTTTTAGGCTCCATGCTTGTTTAGTTTGTTGGCAAATTATTGGCATGTCATTATGGACTGAAGTCAGAAAATAATGAGACATTTGAGGTTTCAAACTTCATGGTCTTCAGAAAATTCATGCTATTATAAAACCTATTATTCTATCAACTTCCTACAATTGTAAGAACAATATTAAAATCTGTCCCTATGTTGGCCCTTTGCCCCCCCCCATTATTTATGGCTTTGTCCAGATTTCTTGCTCTAACAGGTTGGGAGGTATGTTTGAGATTCATTCTCCCACATTTCTATGCGACATCTATGTCACATATGCCCTATTTCTGGCTAATTGTCCCCACATTATGTTGCCCTTTTTACAGATGTCTTTAACTAACAGATTGAGAGCTATCTGTGAAGCCCTGGTGATCATTGTTGCATTCCGTGCAAAACCATGGACAGTAGGTGCTCTGCTTTAAACAGAATTGCTATCCATGTTCTCTTACATGGTTTCCTATCCAGCAACACTGTTGCAGCCATGAAATCTTGCTTAGACATGGTGCATGGCATGAATATGCATTGCGTGATGGTGTGCGCTGCTCCTCATCGCACACCACCATGCACACATATAAACTCTGTGTAGGCTTCACACAGAGCCTATACAGAGGTTGTTGAATCCTGGGGTACAGTTTAAATCCTCAAAGAAAATGAATAATGATATCATACTGAAGTGCAATTGTCTTGTGTGAAGTCTCTAAATCTATATTACTGGATATACAAATAGTACACTTTATCTAGATAAATACACTAGTCATAAGGTTCGATTGTCATAAGTTTGTTTTTTTAATAGCTTTCCATTCAAGTCTCTCTGCTTGTCTCTTTAAGCATGTATGGCTCTAGTTCACTTCTTCCTGAAAACTGCTGCTCTTATTTAGTTTTAAGAAAGGAAAGGGTGTCTTCTAAACAGTTAAAAGTGTGAATTCCTTTTGGGAGAAAGAATCTTAACCTTGTTGGAAATAAACTATGCTACTTAATGTCATATTTTATGGACTTTACTAGTGGTAAGCATGCCTTCCTTCTTTCCATTAATCTCTGTGAATGGACATCATCAAATCTGATGACAGATCTACCAATTTTCAGAGGGGAATTTGCCCAGGCCATTCTAATAACAGGTTCTTTATTTGACTGTTCAAACACAGCCTCACCTCAGGCTTTGTCCCTACCAAATGGCGCACTGCTACAGTCATCCCTCTCCATAAAGGGGGAGCGAATACAGACCCTGGGAATTATTGCCCCATTAGCCTGACAAGTCTAATATGTAAGGCTTATGAAGTACATCATCATGGACCTAATTAACAAGGATATAGGGAATCTCCAAACTCTAGATCCAACGCAATTTGGTTTTGTGAAAGGTAGAACATGCCTGATCAACCTGGTTGACTTATTTGAATCAGTCACCAGAGCTTTGGATGAGGACAAGGCAGTTCATATAGCCTACCTTGATCTGGCCAAGGCCTTTGATACCATTCCCTACTCAGGAATTATGATAAAGTGACCAAACTAGGCATCAACCCCTATATCACTAGGTTGGTTGCAAACTGGCTCACAGATAGAACCCACAGTGTGAAAGTAACGGACTGCAAATCAGACTGCTGACCAGTCATGAGTGCAGTCCCACAGGGATCAGTCCTGGGTCCTCTCATTTTTGGCATCTACTTCTCAGAAGTCCAGGCCAATACAGGGGGACTCTGGCTGAACAAGTTTGCAGATGACAGCAAGCTGGGAGCCATTATTAACTCCCCAAGTGATGTAGACAGCCTACAGAAAGGCCTCACTGAGACCAATAACTGGTGTCAAAACCATGGCCTTAAGCTTAATGCCAAAAAATGTGTCGTCATCCCCTTTGGGAAAAACTCAGTTCCCACTAATTACTACATCAATGAGAGCCCACTGAACATTGAAGGCATTATAAGAGATCTGGGGACATAGGTTGACAGCAATCTCTCCTTCGACCACCACATTGCCACAGTGGTCAGAAAGTCCTTCTATGTGGCACATCTCATTACAAAGGGTTCTGCTTCCAGGAAGAAAGAGGTCATCATCTTTCTCTACTCTTCCCTCATTAGGCCAATCATCACGTATAATGCTCCATTTGGCATGTACCTCACTAGACACATGCAGCAGCTGGGAAGGCCACAAAAGTACCTCACGAAGAGGATCCTAGCCCTTAAATACAAGTCCTACAGAGACAGACTGAAAAAATGCCAGATATTGTCTGTCTCATACCGTCTACTATGAGGCAATCTCTGCTTGACTTACAAGCCATGTCTGACCCAACTCTGTTAGAAATGCTACATCTAAAGAAATCTCAATCCCTTCACACCACACACTCCAGATACCTCAACCACATTACCACAATCAACAAAACATGCTGGAGGGACAAGTTCATAACCCAGAGACTGCCCGTGCTCTGGAACAGACTTCCCATACATGTCGATTAGAGCACCTCACTGGTCCTCTTCAATACAAATTATGATGAGTGGATGGGAAATAGAAAGTTCACCCCAGGGATAAATCCAGTGGCTCTACTTGATAGAGGCACTGCGAACTAACGCTGGGTGGCATGATGCCTGGGCACTTCTATGGACTAGGCTTGTAAAGGCTCCAGGGCCACTAGCCTAGTACACACCTATGAACCTATGAACCTATGAGATGAATTTGACAATTAGAGATCAAAGAGGGACTCCTTCTTTAGATGGAGGTTTTATGAGAGATCTATAGGCTCTCTTTAATCCACATGGCAAGACCTAATGGTTTGACTCTTTTGCAACCCAGCTGACAAGGAACTTAACCAGATCTTCTCCTTCCATTGTCATAGGCACACCAATTATTCTTATACTATTTCTTTGCTCCTAGTTTTCTAAGTTTCCCACCTTATTTAGTTGCCAATTATTTTGTTTTGGCAAACATTTAGTGTGGTTTTCTTGCTTACCTAGGCATACTTTGATGTCATTTACATTTGTTTCTCTATTGTGTATAAATGAGCATTTTGTTGTTAGATCATAAATTTTAGATGTTCAAATAGTTTTTGTCATTTACTTCTACATCATCTACATTTGCAGCCATATTGTCTATTCTAAAGATAGTTCTTTAATGGCTGACAATATCTACTGTAAGTTCTTTGTAAAGATAATCTCTTGCCTAGTAGTCTTAAAAACCAGCATCCTTCAAGTAAGTCTGTTGATATATATTCTGTTTTTTATTATTTTTTTATTAATATAATTTGATACAGAAACAAAAATTTCCCTTCATGTCTAGCCCTGACTGGATCAAAATTGATAGTAAATTCTTGTCAAAACGCTTTCTAATAGCACACAGCAACTAAAATCTACAGCACTCAAACCATCTTGGCCATCTTGGCCACACCATCCACCAGTGCTGAAAACTATAGTAACTTAGCACGACAAGCTTTAGCAATGATAGAAGTAAACTGATCTGATTCACATAAGTGCATAACACCATGTGCATTTGAAACTTACATAGACTTTCAAGTAGGTTCTATTCACTTCCCCAACACACACACACACACACACACACACACACACACACGACTTGTTCCTCCACACAGCTTTTTCTCTGTCTTTATCTCAGATGCAAACACAGTTTCACAAGACAATTTTAGTGGTTACAAATACCAATACTTTACTTTTTTGTTAGTAAACAATATGTGTATATACATACCTACACAGTATATGACACAGTGTTAATAGACTTCTAAATGGTTGTCCACTAATATTTTTTCTCTGCCCACTTGTCATCTATGTGCCTTTTAAATTCCTTGATTTGTTTAATTTTTGTCTGTCATGGGTATTCATGACAGACTGATAAATCTCCCTCTTTGATCCAGTTCATCCTCTACGTGAATGCACTTCTGTGTCATTTAATATACAATTTGGACTTCCTCATGCCTTACTAAATTCTTCCTTTTTCATACCGAAACGTACATTTGTGGTTTTTAGCCTTATACAGTAGTATCATGTAATGTTTAACTTTACTATGTGACAATAATTATGGGCCTAATGCTTCTAGAGTTTGCTGATAAAAAAATCCACAGATAAGTAATACATAATCTGTTTCTGGTTTACTTTTTAGATTTTATTAATGTGGTCATCACAGTCATCCATGTGGTATTGTACACTTCATCACAGACCTAATTATGCTTACTAAGATTGACATTATTACGAATATATTTTCCATTGACTGACACATCCAGTTGTGCGCCTGCTCTTTGGTGAGCTCTCCCTATCAACATTAAGGAAATCCACTCTTATTACTAATTCAGAATGCAACTCAAAAAGCACTTCTTCATCTAAGCCAAATGTTCCTGCTTCAACACAGGGAATATCACCTAACCTAACTCTTTTCTGAGTCTCTTTTCCTCTATCAAGATTCACTGAAGATTGGCCCACTTTAGAAGCACTCTGATTGTATACTGTACTGTGCTTGTTCACTATAATATATATATATATATATATATATATATATATATATATATATATACACACACACACACACACACACATATATATATATATATATATATATACACAGATTTTTCTGTGTAATCCATCTGAACTGCTCTGTTATTGTTTACAATTCTGTATGTTTTGTTTGTGAAATGTTTTGTATTTCACTCAGGCTGAAATGTTTTGTGTTTCACCCAGGCCAAGTCTGAAAGTGGTCACTATTGATTAGTGTACTACCCAAGTAAAAAATATAAATAAATAAAATAAATAAATTGTACCCATAGTCCTATATGTTGGTGTCATCATTAGAGGAGATAGTCTGTCTTGAATGACAGATCAGATTGTATCCATAGTCTTATAAACAGTCTTTGCTGCATTGTTAGACTTTGGTATCTTAAATCATAACTCAGTGAAACTAAACCTTCAGAACTTGGCTTAGAAAACCAAGGAAATGGGCAGTAATATGGTTCCTTCAAGGGGTGAAGCAAGTCCAACATTTGTTGGCAATGTATTAAGACTCAATTTGGATGTGATAATGCAGAAATCAATAAAACCGCACAATGAGAAAATATAGTGAACCCCTCCCTATATAGTACAAGTAGCATTAATGGGGATATTCTCCCTTGAAAAATACACCAGACTACACACATGATACTATATGGTCCTCATTTGCCTGACATACATGCTTTTCAATATAGATTTTAGAATTTAGGTAACACTCTTAAATACCTGTAAATGCTTGCAGTCCTCTGTCGTGGGAAGAACTTGAGTAATCAAATGGTAGCTGCTATATAGTTTCTCTGTTCCAGTCTTCATATACATATTATTTCCTCATACCTAACATTTACCTGAGTCTCATTTATTCAATGGCTAAGCTCATCCAGGTCTTTTTGTAATGTCTGCTGGTCCACAAAACCAGATACTATATTTGCCATTGCATATCATATGACTATTTAGTGACTAGTATTTCGTCAAGCAGATTAATATCTTCTTTAACATGTTTGACGGATGGAATAGGATTTAGCCATCTGAAATTCTTAAATTACTGGTTATTGTAGGCATCATCGTGTAGAAATAAAGCTGCCTTTTTTTTACTAAAAACATTAACAAAAAATCAAATATGATAATGGCTAACTGGCACTAACAAATTATCATAGTTAAAAATAAAACTCCAACAATACTTATTATAGATAATTATCTATTATTGTCTTGGTATGGAAATAGTAATCAGCTAGGGACTTGGTGTAAGTACTCATTTATATAAATATCTACAGTTCTTTAAACTCAGTTAAATATATAATTAGAAAACAAAAATAAACCACTACTCCAGTTAGAATTATAGAATCAATTTTTCCTGGGGTTTATATTAACGCCGATATTAATTAAACCTTGAGAGCGATGAATCATTCATCTATGGCTCATGCTTGTTTATAGTTTCATAGAGTAAGCCAATAACTAGAACAATAACATAATCCCTGTTCATAACTTATTGCTTTTCATTACTGTATGCCAGTGTAATGACTGTATGTTAAATTTTAACATTTAAGGAGTTTGAGGTTCATTTCTTTATCTGGTTTGTACATCCTTCAAATATCATGGCAATTATCTGCCCTGTTGAATTATATCCATCTGTATTATTTTGTTTTAGATTCTGTTGTTAGTATAGTTTATGAAGTCATTTTTGTAGTGCAGTATAGTGTATTAATTCCCACTAAATGTGACTTTTCCATCATTGGCTGAATCCTGTGAGTGAGACACTGCTCATGAATAATTGACTACAAATAACATTTAGTTTTCAATAGCATTTAACTTCATCTAGACTGGCATTCCAGTCATTTCTTCAATTTGAATATGTCCACCACAGTCCCCACGTCCTTATTAATGAGCACATATGGAGATAGAAACATTAACAATCATTTTTAATATAGCCTATTCTGTACAGTGAAGCCAGGACACATTTTTAATGCATTTAGTACAATATTTAATATTTTAGTTTTTGTTAAATAAACTGCAAAAAGCTAACGTCAGAAATGTTTCAGAGTCTCACATACAACACTCCTACTGGAAAACTCTTAAAGGAAATGGAAATAATAAAGGGTAATGCAGGAATCAATTTAGCTCTCAGAGCATTAAGCATGATTCAAATAAATGGCGCATTCCTTAAAGCTTTTATTTCACTGCAGTAACAAATATATCCTGATTTTCCAGACAAGTGCCTGCAGAAGAATTTGTAGATTCGGTAAGCTGATGGTGATGGAGCTGCATAATAAAATGGTTTGTTTGCTCTTTTTGGAAATGCATAAATAGAATAACTCTTCTTAAGATGGTGCAGCACATGTGTAGTTATAATGAGATAACTGAATCTTATTTTGTCATTTTAAGAACAGCAATTAAGAAATTGCCTTCTTTTCACCTAGACCATTTGTAAAGCATTTGGGAACAATACATCCTGTGCCTTGACAAGTAAAAGCATCTTATATGCATGCCCTGAATATCATTCCCACTATATTATTGATTATAAAAATCAGAGTTCTTAAACTGAAAATTCTATTTTTTTCCAACATATCACTGCAGGGTCTTCTCTGTACCCAAATATAAACATGATTTCAGTTTGTATATTTTTAATCTTCTATAAACAACCAGAGCTAATCCCAGTGTATGAACATATTTCCTGCCCTGTCTCACAACATATTTTTATATTTTTAAAATGTTACCTGCTGTTTGACTGCTTCAGTATAGTTGATGAAATAATTTTTGTTTGCACTGGCATCTTAACTAAGGCCATCCTGTTCCTGGATTCATGAATTTGCATCACCGTTTATTCGTCACTAATAAACAATAACAGTAACCTGTTAAAGTAGTGTAACTGCATTTACTTCCAAAATATATACCACTTGACTATGGTCATTGCAAAGGAAATGTTCCTTTCCTCATGGTGCAGTGATCATTTACCTGACTCTGAGTGTATTAGTAAAGGGTTGAGGGCACAGTTCTCCTATATGGGGAAGCTGGGGGACTCTGAATCTGCAGGCGAGCAGTTTTCAAAATAATTTTTTTTATCCCCATGACAACTTTAGCTATATTTCAGTGCCTTTTATCAATCTTTGAGCTTCCCAGTTTGAGTTTTCCTCTCCTAACCCACAGACCCACCAGCTATATTGACAGGGAACATTACCTGCCAGCCAAGTTAGGAAAAAGCCAAAGAGTAGACTAGGGCAACCCGAGCACAGTTTAACTGCTACAGCCTGTTTTATCCTTCTAAGGAGTGTGTAATGTGCTGTCTTGTTTGCAGAGTCAAGCATTGCTGATTTGTGATCTTTTCCATGTCCTACTGCTCCAACTTTCCTGTAGCCATCACATACTGAAGTGCATCCCAGGTGTGTTCTTTTACCATGTGGGCCATGTCTCTGCAGATGGGGTGACCTTAGCAAACTATGGGCTATGCATACCCTGTGACTGGCACAGGGATCAGATATGGACAGGATCATTATAACTTGGTCAGCTATTCACTAATATGCTAAGGGGAGGATCCCTAACCTCTTTTTTGCTTGCATCACTTCAGAAGTTTTCAGTGGGGGTATAGAATAGGAGTTTTGAGGGGGTGCTCCCTGTCTCTATTGTAAGATGACTCTTTTTCTATGCCAGTGTGTTGTTCCACTATTACTATCTGCCTTCTTATCCTGAAAGAAAGTACAGGAGTAACACACTTCCTGGTATATCCCCTACCCCTGCACCCAGAGAAAGATCAGCAGTGATAGTATCATTACGTCTCCATCTCCCCAGACAGCTCCATATGTGTACAACATGATAATTAAATGAAGGTCACCTGAGCTCTAGGCAGAATCTACCAGCACATCTCATAGAGGCAGTGTTGATCTCCTCTGTACTGCAGAGTTCTTAGCAGTTGAGGGAATGGTAGCCTTTTCTATTGCTGCATCTCTGGGACTGTGGCACAGGGTGGAGTTTTTATAGCCACTTGAGAGCTGTGTATGGCACCTAGTACATCGTGGCAGTGGATGTCACAGTAAAAGCCACCAAGCTGTCCAGAATTTATGAATTTCTGGCAAATAACTGAGGACTGAAGTCACTAAATAATGGCATACATTTGAGTTTCAGACTTCATATCCTTCAGAAAATGCACACTAATACAAATCTTGTCATTCTGGCAACATTCTCAGTTTATAAGATATATATATATATATATATATATATATATATATATATATATTTATATAATGTCTTGTTATAATAACTTATTGACATAAGATATCTCATAAAATATTCTGATGACTCCATTTCCCTTCCCTGTCCCATACAGCATGAGGTTTAGTAGCTTAGTGATTATTACATCTGACTAACATGCAGAAGTCCTGGGATCAATCCCTGGTGCACCCATTAAAATTTGGTAAGAATTGCCGAGGGCTAAGACAATGAGTTATGTTCTTTGATTCAGGATTTGATTCCTTCATTTGCTACTGTGTGACCTTGAGCAAGTCACTTAACCAGACAATGCTTAAATGCAATTGGAGTTTAGGCTAGCACCTTAATGGTTAATGGACTGCATACCTATAAACCTATTTAACTGCTGTTGTGAACAAAAATACTTGTAGCCTAACAGATAAAGCAGAGTATGCCATTATGTTACACATAAACTTACCCCTAGGAAACATGTCTACAAGTCTATCAGGCTCCCTATAACTGAGCATTTGTCTGAGTGGGAAATATATACACCTTATCAGCAAAATACATCTATGTGTCGCTATGAGATGTTTCATAATCAGTGGTGCATGACTTCTGAAATACCAGAAACCAAAATAGTAAGCTAAACTCTGTAAATTTAAACTCTTTTTGCAGGCTATGCAGATAAATAAGGCCTCCTATCATGAATTAATATAAATCCCTTAATTCTGTTGTCACTCAATGGTGCCATAATGATGTGTATATCCAAGACAGCCATATCATGTTCTCAGATTCCCTGGGTGATTGCTGAAAGAAGACACATGATATATGCTGTGCAGTCAAGAAATGAATGCCTCCACAGAATGAAATTCATGATATTGTGTAGTTATGCAAACTGTTGCCAGATTGATACAGTCTTTAGCATTTGGCATCCCACAAGGTAGCTACAGCTAGTAGCCCTTACACTGTGATCCTGCATATTGTATGAATGCGACAAGGTTATTTCTTTATCTCCTTCACACCCATTTCAGACAGCCTCTTCTGGTTCCATATGGTGAATTCTTCAAAAAGATAGACACCTAGCATGACCTGGGTCTCATGCAACAGCCAACATGTATCTAGCAGTCTAACAAGCAATGTCAGCACTGCTTTGGTGACCTGAACTGATGCTGTTTTGAAAGGCTGCAGGGGTGAGAATGGCTAGCTGCATTGGTATCTGCCATAGAGTTCAGTGAGTTTTAATAACATCACAGTTATGATACTTTTCCCATTGTGTCTTTAATCTGCAAGCCACCTCATGAGGAAGATGGACAGACCCCAAGTACCATCACTGTCATCTCCTTCTGTTGCAGTTCATTGGAGAAATCTGATGATATCAATGTTGGTGCATTACCTCATTTCCTGACACCTATTGATCAACACAATTGCAGGAGATTTTTGATGCTGTAGTGGAGGATGCAGCTGAGTGTGAGGTTGGGAAATACCTTGGCCAGATAGAGGCCATTGTGTGGCAAATTATAGATTCTCTGTAGTGGCAGGCCCTGACCACTGGGCCACCAGAGAATGTCAAGTACCATCTGGTATCATGTATATGGGATCATCAGGTGGTAATAGTTCTGTGTAGGTAACTTTACAGGCCAGCCTGACACCACCCTTTGGCGAGCAGCTCACCATTCGCCCTAAGTGTTGTGTCGGACTTTCTAGTGTGTCCTTCTCCATACCTGTTAGGCAGTAGAACCTCCCACACCTCCACATTACCATTTGCAGCCCTATGTATGCCTGCATCCAAGTACTCTCACCTATTCCTTGCATGTACAAAACTACCCTTATTTGTCTGTACTGTCAAGTGTTTGTTTGATCCCACCTGCTATCCTGCACATTAATTCTATGCTCCAGTTTCTTTATCAGAACAGACTCCTCATAACTTTTTTTCATATAAATGAAAGGGACTCTATACAACCAAGTATATACCCTACCCTTTGTTTCACTACCACTGGTCTATTTGTTCTCTTCATGTGTTTCCCCCTTCTTGCTATTACCCCATGTCATACTGTCTTATATACCACTTTTCTCCCTGGTGTAACAGTGACAATTGTGACTGTGTGATTTTGGCCTTCTGTTGGGCAATATCCATATGCTTTACTTCAACAGAATGCTATGCTTTGTAGGTCTTATTGGTATGAAGCACCATGTACTATTGCAATGGTTACTTGGACTGTACATCACCTAAACATGTATTATCATGGCTCTTTAGTTAGGAAGCTCACTAATGATGCATGGATTGCACACTGCATGTTCTTAATGCTCTGCTCCACTACCCATTGCACGATGCATGTTTAGCAACAGTTACTCAAGTCCATTGCTCCTGCTTGTAATATAGGAAATGAATAAGGCTAACTGTCCTGAAGTGCCAACTCCTGGATATTCATGAGTAATTAATATTTCTCCCCCTGAATAATGACACATTCACACACAGGTCTTATGCAGCTACCCAGTGAATCTTTACATACAGCACTAGCACAGTTTATGGACAAAAGAAGAAAAGTCAGCCTGGAAATTATATATCCATCTGAGATGATGGGGTGGTAAATGTGCTGACGGGTCTGTTCCATACTTGCTTTGGAAAACTTTTTTTATTAATTTGAAGACACTTAACAGTAGATGCATTAGGTTTAAATGTTTTTCTGGTATGTTAAACATTCTTACTAAGTATTCGCAAATAAAGCAGTTCAGTTGTGCGTCATTCAAGTTAGCAGCTTCCCTAGTTGGACATATTGTTATGCTCCTTGGCAGTACATGGCATGTGTCAGTGGCAAATCACTGCAAGCTCAGAATCATAATAATAATAATAATATTGAGCAAAAATTAGTATATACATGCTGGAGGAGTCATTAGCTGTATGTCCTGTTTAGTATGACACAAATAAAAGGTATGGAAGTAAAGAACAGTTCATCATATGCAGCAAAAAAGTAAACACGCTATTCGGGTAACTGACCAGTTCTTGAAGTACTTTATTGTCTGTTTTTAATGTCTTCAGGAAATGTCTAAGAATCTCCTGTTCTTTATTGCTCCAGCAAAGTAGGCATTATTCAGGAATGGCTGCCTTCGTATAACATCTATTGCAAGACCACCAGTTATTGGAGAGCCCACATTCTGCCTCTCAGTAGTCATCCTGGGATTAGTGCTTTTGTTTTCTCCTGGTGAGAGCAAGGGTGTAATTACATTATTTCCTGGAGACTGCTGATCACCGAAAAGCTTAATAACTGCTTTATAGGTAACAACTTGGAATCTGTGCTTATATTCTGATCCTGGTGAGAGTAGGAGCAGAGTGCATTGATTCCTGACTCTTTCTGGTTGGAGAGTGAGTGTCTGTGCTCAACATACCTAATTGGTCTAGTTGCTATTCGAGGCATCTACTAGAAAAAGGCTACAAGCCTGCAGACCCTTGCGACATCTGGAACAAGACTGTGGATCACCAAATAGGCCGGTGTCTGCTTCTCTTCTTGGGATTGGTGCTAACAGTTTGCTTCTGGTGATAGAAGAAGTAAAGGAGCATTATATCCCAAGAGAATGAAGCTGTGCTGAGACCAGCATTAGTAGTAGCCATTCATGCAAATCCCCACTTTTCATCATTCTTTACAAGCTAATTATTTATTTTCAGTAAGTACTGCCTGATTTCTTTCTAACTTTAGAATATCTACCTAAATACTTTATTTAACATTTGTTTACCGGGAAAGTCCAACTTGGAACAAAGCCAATTTTCAGCAGAGGCCCAGGGGGAAACACTCTAGATATATATCTTTGCAACATGGGAGGAAACCAGAGTACCCAGAGGAAACCCACACAAATGCAGGGAGGACATGCAGATTCCACACAGAAGGCACCCGAGCCGAGAATCAAACCAGAGAACCTCTATGCTGTGAGGTGACAATGTTACCACTGTACCACTGCACAGTCCTTCATCCTTAAATTTTCAGGGTTTACATATTAGTTTCTCCTCATGTGTTTGGCAGTGCTCTGTACAGACTCAGACACTTTGAGTGACAATTTTCCTGTAAAAGACTTCAGTACTTAATATACTGAGCGCATATATAGGCATGTCTAAATGTCAGTTTCCTGTGCTTTCTCCTGTCAACCTGGTGAACTTGGGCAACCTGAGGCAATGTAGCCTCATGTACACAGACAACCTTCTCCTCTTACTTCCCAACACTATGGCTTGTGAGAGATGCACATATATAGCCAAACTGGAAACCAAGCACTCTTCAGCCAAGACTGGATTAGCCAGTCAAAAGGAGAAGGTTAACACCTGCACCACACCACATTCAACACATAGCCCTCCAGAACATACACCACAACAACCCTCACATAGTAACACAAAACACACACCTACTTTTGTGGTGGCTCTCAATAAAAATCTGCCCAAACAACAGAGACCTCCGAGTCAGAAATGCAAACAACCACCATATCCCAGCACAAACCATGAGACACATAGCTCACATAAACAGTCTGCCACCCAACCAGAGCACATAAGTCAAAACAAATTACCCAATACACTAGTCATAGGTGACTCAGTAGTAAGGCACACTAATGTCCCACTCACTAGGTTGAACAAGGACAAAGTTACAGTCAGTTGCCTGTCAGTTGCCAAGATCCACCACATAATGCACACACTTAGGTCACTCCATAACAGGTACAAATATGACTCTGTCATTGTCCATGTTGGTGTGAATGACCTGAGATGTACCTCCCTGAACTACATGAAAAGAGACAGAGGAGCTTTTGGATCTTGTAGCCCAGGCAGGTATGACCCAAGCTCCGCGTAGCATCCTACCGTCACTGAGAATGATACCACAGTACAAGCAGAAAATGATTGACTTCAACAATTGTCTAAGTTTCTGATGTCATTCTAAGATGATCCACTATCTGTCTGCCTGGGATGGCATGATCGAGAGACCTCAATGTTTCACCAGAGATGGCCTGCACCTGTCACTCCAGGGATTTTGGATACTGGCCAAGGCTCTTGCCACCCCTATAGTGCCTTTTTTAGGCAGTGTCCTAAAAACAAAATTAGCACCATAACAGCTACAAGCAAACAGAATCTGAAGGTTATGTTGCTCAATGCTAGAAGTCTAAATCTCAAAATGCACCCACTTGAAGCACTCCTTAAAATGGAGAACATCGACATCTGTGCAGTGACCAAGACCTGGTTGAAGGCTGCAGAGAGCACCCCAGCACTATCAGGCTATAAGTCATGCCACACCTTTCAGCCCCTAATCCTGGACTGAAGCACATAAAGGTGGTGGTGTCTCCATATTCATAAAGGATATGCACACCTCCAGACTAGTAGCCTAACATAACGCATCAGAGATACTTCAGGTACAACTAACACTGGGTAAAACTGCAATCCAGGTTGTAGCCTGCTATAGATCCCCCACCATGTCCCAAGACTCCCACTCCACATTCCTAACCACACTGGAAAATATTAGGGTACAACCCAATACCCTTATACTGGGAGACTTTAACTACCCCTCCATTAACTGGGAAAATTACTCATGTACCAACACACTTGCTCAATGTTTTCTGGAATTCATTAAATCGAATGCCCTGGACCATCTCATTCTTACCCCCACCAGGGGTAGAAACATCCTTGACCTGGTCATTACTAACATAGGCGACCATTGCTCTACACCAGTAATCACCTCCTCCCTGGTCAGATCTGACCACAAGCTAATCACCATGGATATTCACATCCCACCCTCACCCCCCCCAAAGGAAACCATCATAAAAATCTTCTCCAAAGCCAGTTTTGGGCTTCTAAAAACAGAGGTGGCTAACGTCACGACACCCATGCAAATGGAAAATAGGTGCATGACTACTGAATCATACACCAATGCACTGTATGAGCACATACACAAGTGCATGGAATGGGCCATACCAAACAGAACCAAGAAGCTCTCCTCCAAAAAAAGGAAGCCAATCTGGTGGTCCCCCATCATAAACAAACTCTACAACAGAAGGAAAAAACTGTTGCAGAAAAGAGTGAATTCCCAAGACTGGAAAAACTCCCTTGTTAGCCTCAACAAAAAACTGAGATCCATCATCAAATTCTCCAAAGCTAGCTATGAAAACAAAATTGCTGCAGATTCTAAAGACAACCACAAGGCATTCTATAGTTTTGTCAAGAATCTACATGGCAATACTTAGATCTGCTCTGAGTTACAGCACAATGGCAATACATATACAGAACCAACTGATATTGCCAACATATTGGCCAACAGGTTCAGTGCGACCTTTACCCCCCTTTCACCCCTAAAGGGCCTATCACAATACCTGAGGAATGCCAAGTCCCTATTATCACAGCTACACAGGTAAAAATTGCACTGTCCAAAGCCAAGAATACAGCTTCCATGGGACCTGATAATATCCCTGGCTGTGTTCTACATGAATTACAAAGTGAACTGGCACCACACCTGAGTACCCTGTTCAATCACAGCCTAATTTCAGGCTTTGTTCCTAATGAATGGTGCACTGCTACGGTCATCCCACTCCACAAAGGGGGAGTGACTACAGACCCTGGGAACTACCACCCCATTATGATTCTGATATGTAAAGCTATGGAGCGCATCATCATGGACCTAATAAATAAGGACATAGGGAATCTCCAAACTCTGGACCCCATGCAGTTTAGGTCTGTAAAAGGTAGATCATGCCTGCTCAACCTGATAGGCTTCTTTGAGTCTGTCACCAGAGCTGTGGATGAGGGCAAGGTAGTTCACATAGCCTACCTAGATCTTGCCAAGGCCTTTGACACCATCCCTCACTCAGGAATCATAGATAGACTCACTAAACTAGGCATAAACCCCTATGTCATAAGATGGGTTGCCAAATGGCTCACTAACAGAACCCACACTGTGAAAGAAGCAGACTCCAAATCTGACTACCAACCAGTTACAAGTGGTGTCCCACAGGGATCGGTCCTAGTTCCTCTCCTGTTTGGCATCTACTTCTCTGAAGTTCAAGCCAATACAAAGGACTCTGGCTGACCAAGTTTGCAGATGATTGCAAACTGGGAGCCATTATTGATTCTCCAACTGATGTAGACATTCTACAAAAAGGCTTCACTAACACCAATGACTGGTGCCAGAACCATGGCCTTAAGCTCAATGCCAAAAAGTGCATCGTCATTCCCTTTGGGAAAAAATTGGTGCCCATGAACTATCACATAGGCAGTAGTCCACTAAACACCGAAGGTGTGAGAAGAGACCTGGGGACACAGGTTAACAGCAGCTTGTTCTTTGATAACCACATTGCCACTGTAGTCAGAAAGTCCTTCTATGTGGCACATCTCATTACAAAAAGTTTCTCATCCAGGAAGTAAGAGGTCATAGTCTCTCTCTACTCATCCCTCATTAGACCTGGGTCATCCAGGAGTCCAAAATTATGGTTTGGCTCCTCATCCACAAACATGAAGAAAGACTCCTGCGGGGCTAGTACCAGGGTACCCAATATAAAATGGAGGCCTGGAACTGTCTTGCCCGTGATCTCACCAGTGCCACTGGTGTTCCTCAGACTGGTGAGCAGGTCAGGCACCATTATTCTGACCTGAAGTGATGTAGGGAGGATAAACTAGACCAGTGAATCCAGGAATCCTGTATGATGCCTAATGCCCTAGTACTGAGTAAGTAGCCATTGTATTAAGTAGCTAAGAATTGCTATGCTTGTCTATACTATGGGTAGGTATGTCTCAATATCACTGCATTTACTTCACAGCTGCAGGTGACTGGGCTATGAACCTGCAAGCCCATGAAGATAGGCTGCAAAGACTGCATCATGAGGCAAGTTAGTAATTATTCTGCATGTGCTGTTATATAAAATAAATGAGAGAGCCTTCAAAAAGTCTTTTAACCCAATAAATAAAGGTGTAATAATCCTTTAATAAATGTATGATTCATGGAGTGCGTCTGTGTCATTTTCTTTGATACGTTGTTGCACTGTTGCATTCTACAAATAGTAGTGTTGTATTAAGCAGAGTCAACATACACTTGGGTAGGCCCATATAACATGGATGAAGGGAGTGCCAGTAGCTTGTATGCATATGCACAGCCTTCAACTGTTGGTTCATGGCCAGCATGTACAGGTTAATCTGGCTTGATATTGTACTGCCAGAAATGTAGGGAGCTGTTAACATATAACTGATACTCTCACCTGAACATATCTAGATAATTATATGAAAGTAGATCTGTCAGTGTACCATCTTAGCAGTAGTGTGTGTGAGCAACTTTCAAAAAAATATGTTGCAGTAACATCTGCATCTTGGACAGTTTGTATGTAAGATACAGCTCGTGTATATAATGATCTAGAAAAATCTAATTGCACAATATAAGGACATTGGGTAGTGTAATAATACAAGTAAGGGACATATAACTGCAGTTAATAGGAATGTAGTGAAAACTAGAAGGTTATATAAGTTGTTAATTGAGCTATATTTTCCCACCCTACTGTATGTGCATAAAAACGCAATTCCACACCTCATTCGGTATGTCTAATCTCAAAACATTTGTTGGGACATATGTCCTATTGGTTTATAAATATTTGCATTTATTTTTATGCATGTGCCCTGTTAAAATACTACAATATTGGTGGCCTGTTCCCATCAATTCAACCTGCATGCTGTTGTAATGTCCACTATTGTTCTATATATGCATGTGTTATGCTTACTTTTCAACTGTTGAAAATCTAGTGTGTTGGTTTAATGGGAATACTTCTGCATGCTGTTATAACTAATTGGGAATGCTGTTGACTGTTACTAACCCATATCTTTATTAAACTCTCCAAAACATAGTTCGTATGGGAAGGCCGGTCCCAGCGGACCCACCTGTCCCACCTCAGTTGGCCATGTCACCTGGCAACAGCAGATCTGGTGCCCAGCCTGGGACCTCCTTCTCCATTGGCCCTGTGCCACCTTTGGGTGGAAGTGCTGCAGGGGATGGGGCTTGGCCTCCTGTGCAAGCATGGGTGGAGGGGCACCTATCACCCTTCGAATGGTCCGGGCTGTGGTGCGTAGAGAGATTGAACGTTCTGTTGCAGAACCTCTATGCCAGCTTGAGGCCTGAGTGGCGCAACTCCTGGGTCAGCCTGCCCCTACTACACAGCCCCCAGCATAGCCACCCTCTGGGCCGTGAAGGTGCAGTGGTGACTGCCCATGGGTGGGGACCTCAGTCCCACTGTTTCCATCTGGGGGCTCATGGGCTTGCGATTTCCAAACATCCCTCCCCGTCAAAGGTGTTCACCCACCATATGTGTCATATACCGCCCTTGTATGTGTCTTGTTTGTCTTGTCTGTTTACCTCCACAACCTACCTCCCCAAATATACCTACTTCCCCTACCCCACATTCCACTCTCACCTGAAAAAAAAAGATCAATCTGCTCCCAAAAAAAATTACACCCCATACATAGCTGCCCATTTTGCACACATGTCCACTGAATACATTAAATGTTATTTAATTGGCATTACAGCATACTTTGTTGTCCTCAACCCTCTCTCAGGGCTTGAAGGGTTCATATCTACCTCCAAATTTATTGCATATGCACAGCTGTTGCTGTTGAAGAAATGGGCAGCTATGGACCTTCCCTACATCCGTCCTGCACATCCCAAGCTATTTTCCATACTGTCTTTCCCTCTTTGTGCCCCTTTTTCACCACTTTCCTATCTCCCCATTTTTATTTTCTTTCAAAGAAATTAGCGCGGGGGTGAGCGGGAGTAAGCACTGTTAAGCAGTAGTGAGTGGGTTTGCGTGGGTTTGTGCTTGTTTGCGCTTGGCTAAGCAATGCACAGTAATGCGTAAACCTGCACAAACCCACTTACAACTGCTTAAAAGTGCCTTAGTAACTCTGTATGTGAGGCCCCTTGTTCTGCTTAGGAGCAAAATAAAACACCTCTGTAAGTCACGAACCCTTGACTTTGTGCACACTACACAACATGAAGTACCATTAAGCCACGGTAGATATACATCAAGTTGGTGCTTAAATAATCATATCATTCATCAGAATGAGTGAATGTAAAGGAAAATTAGGAATACCATACCACGCAACTTGTTCTGTGGATGTTGACCAACAGTTTTTGTGAGATTACATTACATGACTGTGATAAGAGAAGCAGCCATTCTAGCAGGAAATAATGTTACACCATCATTTTACAACCCCACACAGTATCACAGCAGGAAAAACACTGGCATATCTGTTTAGGGCAGATGCCATACCTCTCAACTGTCCCTACTTTTTCAGGGATGTCCCTGATTTTGACACAAATTTTAGCTCTGTCCCTCTGGCTCCCTCCTAAAACTAATGACTTTGGGCAGAAAGGTGTTGAATTACACTTAATGAATAATGACAATAATTAAGAGTTAGACACTTCTTTTACTTCAGAAAAGGTGCATTAATTCATATGCTCTGATTCTCTCAATGTTTCAACTTAATGGCATTAATATTTTAGAGGTATCCCTGATTGTCCCTGACTTTTTCTTGACGTTTCCCTGATTCTGTTCAAATATGTACCTGATTGGTTGAGAGGTCTGGCAGAAGCAGAAACACAGAGGCATATTAGCCTTTCTGCTGTTACACACTGTGCAAATAGCTTTGGAAGGAGTTTCGGAAGCATACCCTTATGTAGGAATACAACACTGAAATACAAATGGATGTAGCCATGTACTGGTAGCAAGCAATTGTAAGAATGCCATTGCTCTATTGCTGAAAAGACATGTGTGGTGCACAGACAAAAAATAACAGGCTATTCTCTGGCTATCATGTGGATAGGTCCACAGTTGGGAGTTATGCAGCAGACTACTTGCCTTGATAAACTAACATGTAAACAGCAACCCTGTAAGTCCAGCAAGATAAAATCCACACAATACTACTTACACTCTCTGTACTTCTGCAACTCTACCCAAATGTAGAATATACCTGTGTGTTCAGGGTCTACCAAGGATGTAGGTTAGCATACTCACTGTACTGAAATATGTCCAGTTTTTCTGAGCAGCTTGTGCTAATGTCAACACTAAAAAAGCACAAACTGTTTAGAACTGAGTAAATGAATATTCACAGTATAGCAGTTCACAAACAATTCTTGTGCCAAAGGAATACATCTCTATAACTAGCTTTGTATGGCAGTTAATTGTAACAGTTGAAAAGAAAGTACATCTTTCCATGTATCTTGGGGTAGCATTTTGAGGGGTGAGTACATTTCTACACTGACAAGTGGGTACTGGAAGCAGCAACATTAGGTCTGAGTACAAAATGTAAATCTCTGGTTACACCCCTGGCTTCTGATATAAGAACTATACAAACCTTCTGTCTTAAACAATGATATCCACACCAAACAAGGATGATCTCCATCTTGGAAAGCTAAAAGGGCCACGCCTACATGAGTCAGCAATTTATAGTACTGGGTTGCTAAGACAGTGATTACTGCAATTACTACACAGCAGGCTGCATGCAATTAGCAAAAGGTGGCCACTAATTGGTGCAGAGGCCATCACATGCTCATGTGCAAATTCCTACAAAAGCAGGCTGCAATCTCTGCCAACAAACTCAATCACTCTATTGCAGAGACTGACAGAGAGAGAGAGAGAGAGACAGAGAGAGAGAGAGAGAGAGAGAAAAGGAAAAATAAAAATAAATATTACCAAATCATACAAAGGAAAGGTATGTGACACATATGTATTTACTGGCATGTAGTAGATGTTATTGAAGAATAGCCTACATAATGTGAAACATTCATATGTGGCAGCAGTACTTCTTTATGCACAGATGTTCTGCTTAACTACTGCTATGGACAACACTGTGTGTACCTGTGGGCAGTGGGACATATCTGTGAAATGTGTAGCTCAGCATTAAATGTCAAAGATCTTATCCATGTTATCTGTGTTCTGTACAGTAGTGTTGCCAATGGCTGTTGGGGGGATTAGCGCTGACATTATATAAACATGGGTGTAACAGAACAACACATGCATGATAGTCATATTAAAGTGTAGCTTAGCATTGGCAACTTCTGTAGCAGTCTAGTATGCTTGTCTAGCATCTGTTGCCATATATACCCCCCAATGTTAGTCTGTGTTCATATGTGACACCTGCTTGTGATGCAGCAAAGCCCACCAGTTCAGCTGTGAGGTCCAGGGACTTACAACAGTGTGGACCATGTGTTTGTATGCCACACACACATACAGAGAAATATATATGTGTCATATATATTCCCATCTGTATATGTGCATAGAGCAGGGGACATATTGCAACTGTTTGCGAAGGAGGGAGATATATATGTTGGTGAAGGTTAGTATGTGCATATTTGTATGTAGGTTTTAGTGTGTGGCAAACAAGACAGCATACAGTGTTGGTATATGACATGTGGTGGTTAAACACTGTGGGTGGTTTGTTCAGTTTGCAATGTTGAAGCCAGTAAGGCCTGCTAAAATGACCTGGGCTGTGAACACCTTCAATGCATTTATCCCAAGACTGTGCAATTTTATTACATTACTGTACACCTTACATTCTTTGTATAATTGATATTCTTACTATGAAAGGTGAAATCTATATGTGCCTATATATACATATGTATATGTAGACAAATGGATGTGTATATGTGTGTGTATATATATATATATATATATATATATATATATATATATATATATTTATATATAGTCATACACACCTACATCTACTTGTTGCAATAGATTCTCTGTACTGTTGACTGACTGTGATGGTCAGTATGTTTGTGAATACGTCAAAGATATGTATCTGTGGGATAGCTTAGTGGGAAACTATTTATGTTATGGTATTATGTGTCCTTGCTTTGATCCTAGCAAAAGCTATGTATTCTGTTGCTAGGCAGAACAAGTGCTATTGCATACAGTGTGATTAAGTCCCTTTGTTTTAACTACGGTGTGTCATTGGAGGCTAAAGCACTACAGCTATGATTATTGATTGGTACCAATGTTGAATGCAAATTCTGTGTACTGTAGTACTAATTGAAGCTTTGGGCCTGTACAGCAAAGTATGGCGTATGTCCACATTGCTTGCATCTACTGTTTTGTGTGGTCTCTGTATTCATCACAGATTACATTTCTCAAGATTAAGGTTGTGTAAGTACTGACACACAGTACTGTATAGTACACACTGAAAGTTTATCTGGGTTGTCATACCTTTGTGTCCTGTAATTATGTCTGATGTGTGTATGGGTATGTCTGTAACATGTCCTTTGACATATGTGTGGTAATACATATAACTGCGTCTCTAGCAATATTCACAGTGCATGACAGCAGTATGTGACCTATATTCCCAATTGTGCACATATTTTGGCCACGGGTTTGGCAATAACAAGTTGTGTGGTATAATAGTAATACATTTACTGGACCTTACACTGATTGTGATGGATGATATATTTCTTACACATCAGCTTGATGTATATCTGCTGTGGCTAGATGGTGCATCGTGTTGCATACAGTGTGCCAGGTACTCTTGTATAGTGTTATATAGTGATTTTATTTTGTTGCTGTGCAGAACATGGTTCATTAGATAGAGAGTGAGCAAGTCACTTTTAAGCAGTTGTTGGGTGAGCAGTGATAAGTGGCAGTTACAGTGTTTCACTCTCGGTTAGCTGATAGGTTGCAATATATGGCAGTTCAGTGATATCTGTACTGTATAATGTTAAATGTGCCACATGACTTGCTCAGACATATTTTTGTATTTATGTCTTCCAGGGATCATGGCCCACCATAGGAACCCGAGTTACATTAGTGCTGAAGATGATATCATCACTAGCAGTATGATTCAGCACTACCGTCTCATGTTTTCACAAACCAGCCAGGACCAGCAGGAGAGTACTGCAATGTGGCAAGATCTTATCCAAAGGGTCAATGAGGTAGGCCTGCATAATCACAGATATGAGCAGGTACGCCACCACTGCAGTGATCTTCACAGACATGTCCGTCAGCGTGCCGATGATGTGCATAGAGAACAGCTTGCAACAGGGGTGGTGTTAATATCCATCCCCCCCTCACCAGAGTGGAGGAGCTGCTCATGAGCCTGGTGGCACCTGCCCAACAACAACAGCAGCAGACATACACCATGATGGAGGTTGGAGCCACCCAGCAAGCACACATGGAGCATGCAGGTAACATGGCATATCTGTAAACTACTGTTATCTGTATTGGTAGATCATGCATATGTGAGATGTGGAGTGTGTTGTTCAAAGATGTGGAGCCTGTGTTATGCAATACTGATCATTTATAACATAATCTGTAGCATGTGAATGTAAACTGTTGTTGTACTGTAAGATTGCAAACACACAGTAGCAATGCCACAGTTGTGGCCACTGACAAACTGCCTCATCTCTATGTAGGTACCTCTGGGGTGACATCAAGGCAGTAGACAGATGCTGGTGAGTGTGTTCTACATTTATTATTGTAAATAAAAAGTGCATGTCATAGTTAAGATGTAGGCCATGTACACATGTAACACACCTACCCATAATGCATGCTGTGCATGTTTGGTGTAAGACCACGCATATCTCACTAATGTGATTAGCTGCCTCAAACACATGCAATACCCAGATCATCTCAAACAAATGTGGCTAGACTGTAGTGACCATTGGATAGGCACAGTTGATACTCAACATGCACATAACATACACATCTATGTCATACACAGAGCATTTTAACATGCTACACATAAAGGATTCCCAAACTCTCTGTAAAGACACACTCCAGTATCCACAATCTCATTCACACATTACACATAATATACCTGAGGGGTAGAGGCCTATCCTAGGACATATAAGCACTCTGCAACACACTACACATTCATGTCAGGGAATGCTCTTTATTGGTCTCCTTACAAACTCACGTAACAACTGGTTGTGAAATGGTGAATTTAGCCAAGGTAGTACAATTCCAGCACAGCATGATTAGTGCTGGTTTGTGAAACATGTGTTGCCTTGAGTGACCACCTGATGCTTCATGATGATGGCCTATGGTACTATACCCCATCCAGTTATTGTAACCACAGTACTACACATAGCTGTCATTGCTACACACCATAATGATGCATGTGTGCACACATATGCATCTCTAAACAGTATGCATACCAATCACCATTTGCACAACTGACACATATATGTCTTGTGATACTATTGAGTGGCTAGGTCATATGACACATATTGGGTATGTGTAGTGTTTAAATATGCAGTTGTGTTTTAGCATGCCATGTCATGGATGAGACTGGCATGTCCACAATATGATCTACACTCACTATAATTACCATACATTGGGTATGTGGCCGAATGGTATTCCATCAATTATCCATGCACCACTGATAATGTTGTGTGAATACTCATAACGCATGTGCTAAAAATGTGCCCACAATTATTTGCTAAAGACACAGACACTGTAATCAGCATTGCATGCCTATCTGACACACAGATACACATCCAGCATTGGTATGTACACCTGTGAGTTATGGTGACAGTACATCACAGGGTTATGAATACCTGCACAGCAATGTTGTGTCCATGTATGCATTGTGTTGCAGGGGGAGGGCCATCACCTAATAACAAAACACATACATCAAAGCCATGTATACTGTTAGTAAGAAGGACTGACTACACTTGCACTGCATGCTGTTGAGCAACACATGTCCTGCATGCTGACGTGTTATATGACTGTTTTGCTTGTGATACTGTACCCCACCATCACCTGCTATTGTGTATGTTTTATGATTGCTGGTGTTGTGTGTGTCGGCTTTCAGGAGGAGTGTAGTTTTGTGTGTGTGCATGTGCGTATGTGTGCATGTGTGCATGTGTGTATGTGAGCATGTATGCATGTGCGCATGTGTGCATGTGTGCATGTGCGCATGTGTGCATGTGGTCTGAAGTCATGTTCAGGTCTTAAAGTGTGTTTCCTGTTTTCCTCTCACAGGTGGCGAGGTGGGGCTGGTTCAGTACAGCAGGGAACCTGATGTCACTGAGACAGACAGTGATCATGAGGATAGGTGTGTTGAGGCGCAGGCATATTTGTCAGGGTCTGTTGTTGGGCCACCAATTGCCAGTACACAAGTCTCCACCTCATCCATGCACACAGTCATACTGCCTGTACATCCATCATCACCATTGCCCTTAGCTGAGGGACAGTGTACGGTTGGCACTGGCCAGGACAGTGTGGTATCTATGGCACATGTATCAAGACACAGCAGTCATAGCCAGATGTCTGGAATGGTACTACATAGGCAGATGCCCTGGGGTTCTCATCAGAGCACTGCTGGTCATCATGCCCCTGGCAGACATGCCACACCTCTTTCTACCACATGCATGTTCCAGGCTGTCATGGAGGCACAGACACAAATGAAGCGGTACACCAGACAGGGGCAAAGGGCACAGAGGGCTCATTACACCTCTGTAAATGACAGTATCCATGACCTAGCAGGTGCCATATGTAACTACACTGAGGTCATTGATAGACGTTGGGGTAAGACATTGGATGTTCTCCACAATGTCATGTCCATGTGTCAGGACAGTGCAGGACGGTTGAGACATCGACATGGACATATGCCAGTGACATCACCAGCTGGAGGTCACCGTGGACGTCCAGCAAGTCACAGCCGCTCCCATAGTGCCAGTACCAGCCTCAGCAATGTTGGGGGGGCTGTCCATAGACCGTCTTAGTAAACCACGTGCATGTGGCTCTGGCCAGTCCTAGCAGAGACCTGGATCCAGTGGACATTTGTCAACCTCTTTGGATACTACCCAATCTGGATTAGTACCTGATACTGGCTGTAGCACCCCTGCCAGGCACAGGTTCCATATCTGTGGCCAGAGACAGTGATCTGTAAAGCCTGCCAGGTACAGTCTGTAGCTGTCTCACAAATCCCCATATATGGCAGCCACATGGCGGAACTATGTACATGCAGACACACATATAAACCAGAAACCTAGGGCAAACACATACCCGCACACATGACATCAACATTGGCCCATAACAGTACTCATGGCCCTCACACACTCACTCACACACACATATCGATTGTATGGCTCAGTGTAGGCCTCTGGCAAACCAACAACACACCCTGTACATATGATGAAACCTGTGCCACCTCCTGTCATCTGTAACATTGATGCAGGAACAAGCTAACATGGTGCTGATGCACAGGGTAACTTTAATAAAGTATAGCAGTGGTTGGATGTGTAGCATGTTGTCAGCAGTAAAGTGTAATGATATCCTTGAAGGTGTAGCTGAGCAGGCATGATGCATTAAAGCTGTAATTAGCAATGTTGTATTGTTTTCACCAGTGTTTATTCCAATTGTGTTTTGTTTGTCCATATGCCACTTGGCTGATGTGTGTAGTTGTGTCAGCATGCATTATACAGTGGACTGTAAGTGTGGGGTGTGTGCAACACATGTTTGCATGTGTCCATTTGTGAACATGGTGGAGGTGCACTGTCTGCATGTACATGCATATTGGACACATGGGCAGGGTGACATTCCCTGTACTGGCCAGTGTTAACACTCCATAGTTTCTATTGGTGGCCAGTATGCATTGTACTACACATGTTTTGGAACTTGAGTACGCATATGTGTGTATGACATGGGTTGACACTGTGATGTGGGTGATGCTGTTGTTGCTATCTGCCATTGGTTTGTATTACTAAGGTTAACACTGTCCCAGCTACATAATCCTTTAGTAATGTACACTGTTCACCTACAGGGTTGCATGGACCGTGCTATCACAAACACAAGAAATTCTCACTTATACAGTAAAAGTGCATTAGTCTCATGGACCCCTGCCATAAACTAAATATATAATAGAAGGTGTGAAGTTGTACCAAAAAAGAGTTACATACCAAGAAGGGATAACCTCTCTGGTCAGTAACATTGGGAAAATACAAGCCCTCATTAAACATACAAGGCAAGCTTCAAAATACAAAATGGCAAGTATTCCAAAGACAACACTAAAGCTTTCTTTAGTGTTGTTTATAATCTACAGGGGAAATCTCAGATCGGGTCACAGTTAATGTAAATGGTCACAAAGTACATTTATCTGACTGACATTACCAATTTCTTGTCAGAGAGTTTGAGTGCGGATTTCACCACCCTGTCGTTACACAAGGGCCACATTTCCAGACCTGAAGAATGTAAAACCTGATGATTCACAGACACCTAGTTAAAACATCTCTTTACCAAAGTCCAAACCACAGTGGCAATGGTACTGGACAGTGTCCCTGGCTGTGTCATACACAAGCTGCCATATGAAGTCACCACTCACCTAAACACTCTGTCCAGATGCAGCCTCTATACAGGTTACACACTTGTGGAATGACGCACTGTAATGGTGTTCACAGTCCGCAAGGGTTGAGCTACAACGTCTTCTTCTTCTTCTCCTTTCGTATGCTCCCAGTAGGGGTCGCCACAGTACATCATCTGTTTCCATTTCTTCCTGACTTCTGCATCTTGCACTGTCACACCATCCACCTGCATGTCCTCTCTCACCACAGCCATAAACCTCATCTTAGGCATTCCTCTTTTCCTGTTACCTGACGGCTTCATCCTTAGCATCTATTTCACAATATACTCTGCATCCCTCCTCAGCACATGTACAAACCAACTTAATCCTGCCTATCTGGCTTGGTCTACTAACCTAGGCAGGAAACCACTGGATAAGATAAAACACTTTATATAAACAGCAAAGCTTTCGGATACAATCCTTTATCAATACTAACTACTACAAGAATACCAGCTCCTTAAGTACAGGTCCAAGCAAGTCATATGACCTGCAGCCAATAGATCACATGACAAATAAATTATACAAATATAAGGGAATATATACAATAACCATCAATTTAATAAAAATAATTAAAATACATACAACTAACATAATCTAGATCTACTCAACTTAACTAAAACCGGTTTGAGACTAACCATACTGTTCAGACCTGGTTTTGAATCACTTTCAAGCCTCAGTATCCACTCATACTCCTTGATTTCCAAATGATTATTTAAATCTCCGCCCCTAGGGGTAGGTAAAACTGAATCAATGATCCTAAATCTAAAAAAGTGCGGCTGGCCATGTTCAGCTATATGCTTGTATAATGCATTCCTTTCATAGCATCTTCTAATTTCCGATTTATGTTCAGTAATTCTATCCCTAAGCTTGCGTGTAGTTTTACCTACATAGAATGAACAACATGCCACACACGTGGCCAAATAGACCACATGGGTAGTAACGCAAGTACCTGACGTCCTAAACCTAAATATCTTTCCATTTACAGGGTGCTCAAACATTTCACTTCCGTTACTATAAATGTCATCACAACAAGAACAGTTATAACACTTACAAGTACCAGGTTTCTCAAAAATAGATGCATATACGGTCCTATCAAAATCTTTATAACATAGGGAACTCTTGAGAGTTCTCATGTTTTTATATGCATAATACGGTCTGGGTCCTAACATAGTTCTTAAATCATCTGATGCCATCAAGACAATCCAATTATTAGATACGATCTGTCTTATAGATGGTGTCCTTAAGTTATAAGTAGTTATGTATCTAATGGGTGCTACTGAAGCGTCTGCACTCTTGGAAGCAATACTAGTTACATGCATGGCATCTTGTAGTAGAACTGACCCCAACGATGTCTTCCTATCCTCCCTAACCCTGCGTGTATGTTCAGAAAGTAAAGAACTATTATATCCACTAAAAGTAAAATCTTCTACCATCTCATTCAATTGTCTTTCAAAACAAAGATCATCAGTATTAAGCCTACTAAGTCTACAAAACTGAGATCTAACAGTACTTCTAAAGGTGTGTGGTGCATGCATGCTAGTAGCATGGGTATACCTACCTGAGGAAACCTCTTTTCTATGTACACTTGTGTGTAGTAAATCCCTATCTAACTTCAAATTAATGTCCAAAAATGTGACATCAGTTTCAGAAACCACCATCTTAAATTTCAGAAAAGGAGACGCTGAGTTTAGATAGTCCAAAAAATTAACAAGGTTTTCATATGTGCCTTGCCATACCAGGAGGCAATCATCAACAAATCGTTGAAAAAATCTGATATTGATTCTAAATGGATTCATATCACTAAACATATGCGTCCTTTCCCATTGGTAAAGTATCAGGTTAGCATAAGTATTGGCTACGGACGTACCCATGGTCACACCTGTAAGTTGTAAATAGGTAGACCCATTAAATAGAAAGACATTGTTTCTTAATATAACATCCATAAGACCACAAATAGTCTTGACCTTACTGAAGTTACCAGTAGTATGTGATAATAGAAAATCCTTCAACAATTCAAGCCCGATGTCATTAGGGATCACAGTAAAGAGTGACACAATATCTAAAGTAACCAGATAATACTTATTAATAGCTATAGACTCCTTCTCCATGCTATACCAAACCCTTAGCTTCTGCAACAGATCAAAACTATCTTTCAGAATAGAGTCACACATACTCAAGTAAGGGAGTAATTGCCCATGCATATATACAGAAATGGGCTCTGTCAGCCAACCTGCCCCTGAAACAATTGGTCTCATGGGTGGATCTATCATAGACTTATGAATCTTAGGGATACCGTAAAGGTGTTGTACTATTGGACATGGAACAGTAAGATAATTAAATAAGTCCAAATCTATGTCACCACTTAGCTGTAGCTCATATATAACCATGTTGACATATGTAATACATTTCTTTACATCTATATTAGTAATACATTTGAAAGCATCAGTATCCTGAAGTAACAGGGACATAGACAACATGTAATCACAGCAGTTCATAAGCACAACAATGCCCCCTTTGTCCGCTTGTTTTATGATTATATCCTTAGATGACTGTAAGTTTTTAAACACCTTAAACTCCTCATAACTTAGATTAAAGCTTTTCTTTTTAGCAGATGTATTGAATAACTCTCTAATCTGGAGCTCACATAAGTCATGAAATGCTTTAACTACTGGGGTGCTAACAGGTACAAATGTGCTTCTTCGCCTGTAGCAACCCTCAGCAGCACAAGTGTCACCAAACAACAGTCTTAGATTCAGTAATCTAGTAAAAATCTTTAGATCAGTGAGGGCAGAAACTAAATCTTCCCCACAGGAGGGAATAAAGTTAAGTCCCTTAGATAAAACCGAGTAATGAGCATCATCCAGCTCAAAACTCGACAAATTCAACGTACCTCGGATAATCTGCGGCTCTGTTTGCCCACTCCTAAAGGGCTATCGCTCTTTCTCTTACTGGAAACTCCTGTATGCACTATAGGTGTCCCTCTCGGATACACGGTTCGTTCTTTTACCGTTTCCGGTCGTTCTAGCTGAAAACGCTTACTTGGAAAATTAAGCGTTAGCTGCTGGGTCTTCTTTCCAGCTAAGCTGTGAACGCCATCAGCCAGGGGTGACGCGCTTCTTCCCTCTACAGAAGTAACATCCATAGCCAATGCGCGCGATGATGTCTGGGTTGAACCATTCATTTCCGTAGGTAGGGGGTTCTTCTCAATTGGCAAAGCAGACGGACCACCGGTTTCAACTACATTATCACGTATATCATCTAACGTATCAAGGGAACTTCTCGACTGTACTTTAGATTGAATTCTATTCTTGGTATCATGCAAAGTCACATTTTCTTTAGGCCAGGAGAAGATATTACCTTTTTTGAAATCATTTATGTCGCGCCCTAGCTTTCGCCTCTTGGTCGCTTCCATTCTGCCATTAAGCGTTTGAACTCTTTCTACCATATGTTGATATTCATCCGATAAGGTAGTATAGACAGGCATACATAATAAGTCATTTTCCATAGCAAAAATCTCCTTCTTAAGATTTTCCTCAATGTTGGCAAAAAAATCATTCATGAGGCACATATAATCTATACTCAGTTTGATATTTAACTGCTGCCATTTCTTTAGCAGTTCAGGGTAAGCGTTCCCGTATGAGGGCATTTTTACAATTCTGAGCCCTCTAGGGACAATGCCTCTTTCAATATATGCGAGGAACTAAAGCGCTGCCACTGCAAGCGCTTAAAAGTATTCATCTTCCTCTCTAATAGTTGCAATGATTTATTGAATTCCACAGTACCTTCTGTAGTTGATGAACAAATGTCCGTATTGGCAGAATTCATTGACTCCACGTAACTCAGCAGAGGATTGTTCTCTATATCTATAAGAGACTTTATAGAACTAGTTGGATTTGCCATACTCAGACTAGTAGGCTGCAAAATAGACCTGGATGAAGGATTCCTTGAGGCGACAACAATAAATTAACAAAGTACAAATGCCAGAAATAGATCAAATCAAACAAACTAGGCAGGAAACCACTGGATAAGATAAAACACTTTATATAAACAGCAAAGCTTTCGGATACAATCCTTTATCAATACTAACTACTGCAAGAATACCGTATTATGCATATAAATATAAAAACATGAGAACTCTCAAGAGTTCCCTATGTTATAAAGATTTTGATAGGACCGTATATGCATCTATTTTTGAGAAACCTGGTACTTGTAAGTGTTATAACTGTTCTTGTTGTGATGACATTTATAGTAACGGAAGTGAAATGTTTGAGCACCCTGTAAATGGAAAGATATTTAGGTTTAGGACATCAGGTACTTGCGTTACTACCCATGTGGTCTATTTGGCCACGTGTGTGGCATGTTCATTCTATGTAGGTAAAACTACACGCAAGCTTAGGGATAGAATTACTGAACATAAATCGGAAATTAGAAGATGCTATGAAAGGAATGCATTATACAAGCATATAGCTGAACATGGCCAGCCGCACTTTTTTAGATTTAGGATCATTGATTCAGTTTTACCTACCCCTAGGGGCGGAGATTTAAATAATCGTTTGGAAATCAAGGAGTATGAGTGGATATTGAGGCTTGCAAGTGATTCAAAACCAGGTCTGAACAGTATGGTTAGTCTCAAACCGGTTTTAGTTAAGTTGAGTAGATCTAGATTATGTTAGTTGTATGTATTTTAATTATTTTTATTAAATTGATGGTTATTGTATATATTTCCTTATATTTGTATAATTTATTTGTCATGTGATCTATTGGCTGCAGGTCATATGACTTGCTTGGACCTGTACTTAAGGAGCTGGTATTCTTGTAGTAGTTAGTATTGATAAAGGACTGTATCCGAAAGCTTTGCTGTTTATATAAAGTGTTTTATCTTATCCAGTGGTTTCCTGCCTAGTTTGTTTGATTTGATCTATTTCTGGCGTTTGTACTTTGTTGGTCTACTAACCTTCAAACCTTGGTTGACCCTCTAATATACTTATTCCTAATCCTGTCCACCCTCGTCACACCCAGTGCAAATGTTAACATAAATTGATTAAGGGTAGAACTACAACAGATCCTGGAAACTCTCACCCTATAAGCCAGACAAATGTTATCTGGAAGGCTATGAAGCACAGCATTATGGAACTCATTAACAGAGACATTATGAACCTGCAAACACTGCACCATACCCACTTAGGTTCTCTAAAGGCCAGATCATGGCTCCTATACCTAATGGACTTCAAGCTAGTTAACAAGATTATAGGTGAGGGAGGGGAGGTCCACACAGGCAATCTATAGCTCACCAGCAATTCATACCCATCCCACATTCTGGTATTATACATAACCTCAACAGACTGACCATAAACGATTGTTAGATGATGGAATGACAACTGACGCACAGATGTAGGACACACAGTAATATTTGCAGCCGCCATGTACCATTCTATGCCAGTAACAAGTGGTATTCACCTGCACTCAGTCCTGGGACCACTCCTGTTTGGCATATAGCTTTCTTAGATACAAGCAAACACAGTAGGGATATGTCTGCGCACGTTTGATGAAAATGCATACTGTGGGCTATACTTTATTCTCCAGATGACACACACATCCTCCAAAAGGGTATCATAGAGACAGATACCTGGTGTCAAACTCATGCTGTAAAGCTATAAGCCAAAGAAAGCATAGTTATCCACTTTTAGAAAACAAAGTATCCCCAGAGTACCACATAGGTAGTAGCCCCCAAAATGTGGAACAGATACTAATGTATACATAGAGCCATGTGTTTAGTCATCTCTCCTTTGATAATCACATTACCAAAGGGTTTTGGAAATCCCTCTGTGGAGCGCATAAGCAATAAAGGGTTTGCATGCAGATCCACAGAGGTTGTTGCACAACTATAATGATTAGTCATCTTTACCAGACTTTGCTTGCTTTGGAATAGGATTCAAATATACCTCAAGCATAAACCCTCACTCACACTCTTCAATAGAAACCGTGATGAGTGGATGTGAAACAGAAGACGTAGCCCAGGGATCACTGCAGTGGCTAAGCTTGTCACAAGCATACAGAAGTGACCTAAGGTCTGGAAAGCGCCAGCACACTCTGGCAAAGATAACAGATGCTTTTATGGAGAAAGCAGAGTACCCACCTATGAAATAATTGAGGTCACATGTATGTATATGGCTTTGCCCCACTGCTACCTTACATGTGTAATGCACATACAGTTGTTATTGTGATATGTCATACACTAGAAAAATCAAAACACACTCCACATTGAGCAATGGTGTCACACACTCTCATCCATCTGGAACACACACAGTCAGCAAGTGCGAGATTCAAATTCCTTCCTAACTACATTATGATACTACAGCAGAATGCATCTACACAACATGCTATACACATTAATGGGATTTCACTTTCTCATAGGTATATTTGTAGGATGGTGACATCATCAGACTTGACAAAGATGAGTATACCACTTTTAAGGGGTGTGAGTAGTCTCCAAAATGATTGCTCCTCCCCAGGAAAGCACACACACTCACATAGTTGACAAGGGCAGGATTTAAACCCCTACCTAACTACAACAGTATGCATTTACACAACACGCTATACACATTACTGGGATATCACTTTTCCATAGGTATATTTGTAGGATGGCGACTTCATCAGACTTGACAAAGATGAGTATACCACTTTTAAGGGGTGTGAGTAGTCTCCAAAAGGGCTGTTTTTCCCCAGGGAGACAAACACACTCACACATAGTTGGCAAGTGCAGAATTCAAACCTCTACCTAACTACATTATGATACTACCGCAGTACACATTTACATAACATGCTACACACAATCTGGGATTTCATTTTTCCACAGGTATATTTGTAGGATGGTGACATCATCAGACTTGACAAAGATGAATATACCACTTTTAAGGGGTGTGAGTAGTCTCCAAAAAGCTTGCGCCTCCCCAGGAAAACACACACACTCACAGTTCACGATTCAAACCCCTACCTAACTACATTATGAAATTATAGCAGTACACATTTACACGACACGCTATATACATCACTTGGAGTTTGTTTTTCCACAGGTATATTTGTAGGATGGTGACATCATCAGACTTGACAAAGATGAGTATACCACTTTTAAGGGGTATGAGTAGTCTCCAAAAAGGTTGCTCCTCCACAGGGAGACACACACACAGTTGGCAAATGCAGGATTCAAACCTCGACCTAACTACATTATAATACTATTACAGTATGCCTTTACACAACACACTATACAAATTACTAGGATTTTAACTTTCCATAGGTGTATTTGCAGGATGATGACATCATCAGACTTCCAATGAACTATTCCACAAACCAAATAAATTGTGATGATAAGGGTGTCCAAAAAGTATTTATTGGCAGCAAAGCACATAAAACCGAAACACAATGAACTCAGTTAACCCAGGTTTCGTCCTTGCATAACGGACTTCTTCAGAACAATGAACAAACCCCAATGGTTCATATAAAAACACTTCTAATTCCAATTATTCAATTAATAAACCTGTTACTAATAAACATAAACAAGCATTAATGAAAAAACACTAGAATAAAACACCTCTTGAAAAAGAAGCCACAAAAAATATTGTGAATAAAATTATCAAAACATTCATGATAAATAATACAATATATACACGTACTATTAATTTCACGTATTGTGTTGATGGCAGGATTTTTATTTCTTTTATTTCTTTTATTTCATTTTGTTTCTTTTAAACTTACAATGCGTGAAATGAATAGTCCGTGTATATATTGTATTATTTATCATGAATGTTTTGATAATTGTATTCACAATATTTTTTGTGGCTTCTTTTTCAAGAGGTGTTTTATTCTAGTGTTTTTTCATTAATGCTTGTTTATGTTTATTAGTAACAGGTTTATTAATTGAATAATTGGAATTAGAAGTGTTTTTATACGAACCATTGGAGTTTGTTCATTGTTCTAAAGAAGTCCATTATGCAAGGACGAAACCTAGGTTAACTGAGTTCATCGTGTTTTGGTTTTATGTGCTTTGCTGCCAATAAATACTTTTTGAACACCCTTATCATCACAATTTACATAATCAGACTTGACAAAGATGAGTATACCACTTTTAAGGGGTGGGAGTAATCTCCAAATAGGGAGATACACACACACGCACAGTTGGCAAGTGCAGGCTTCAAACCCCTATCTAACTAGATTATGATACTATAGCAATATGCATTTAAACAGCATGCTCTACACATTATTGGGATTTTACTTTTCCACAGGTATATTTGTAGGATGGTGACATCATCAGCCTTGACAAAGATGATCTAAACCACTTATAAGGGGTGTGAGTAGTCTCCAGAAAGGTTGCTCTCTCCCCAGGGACACGGACGGACACACACACACACACACACACACACACACACACACACACACACACACACACACACACACGCGCACACACATGCACGCACACACACACACACACACACACACACACACACACACACACACACACACACACACACACACACACACATGCACAGTTGGCAAGTGCGGGGTTCTTAATCCAAACTAAGTACGTCTTTACACTTCAGCAAGCAATATGGAGTTACAGGGTGCAATACAGACATTACTTGCTGACAGTTTGCCCAAAGGTTTTTTTCACATTTGCTAACCTCAGCAGACTTATACTAGGTGTATTGTGAGTGTATTGTATGCATAGGCCATGACCATATCATATATGGGTTGATGCACCACATGCTGGCACACACAGGGTCAAACCAGTGGCTAAGCTCTGTCAACCCAATACTGGACAATACAGTCAAGAGGAGTAGGGTCATACAACCACAACACCAACAGTCTCACATAGACCTACAATATAAGCACCAGCAAAACACACACATAAATACACATTACCATACTCGGAGAATACAAATATTAATCTGAAAAAGAGAGTCTTCCTAAGCAGACAAGTAAGCAACATGCACCTCCAAGTACACGCCAGAAAACACATAATACACCAAAGCAGTGTGCCTCACAACAGGCCCTAAGGCAAAACAACATACCCAACACACTGGTAATAGGTGACTCCATAGTCAGGCACACAGATGTTCCCCTCACTCGGCTGGACAAGGGGAAGGTTACTGTCAGTTGTCTGTCAGGTGCTATGATCCGCCACATAACACATGCACTTACATCACTCCAGAACAGGTACATATATAATGTGTTCTTTGTACATGTCGGTGTGAATGATCTGAGACATACCTCCCAGGACAACATGACAAGAGATATATAGTAGCTCTATGATCATGTAGCCCAGGCTGGCATGACCCTGACCTTGAGTAGCATCTTACCTTCACCTACATGATACAGCAATATAACAGAAAGATGATAAACTTCAACAATTGGCTGAGCTTCTGGTGTCATTCAAAGGGGATCCAGTCTCTGTCTGCCTGTGATGACATGATAGACAAGCCTCGTTGCTTCGCTAGAGATGGTTTGCACCTGTCATACCTATGCTTCTGAATACTGGTCAAGGCTCTTGCTGTCCCCATATTACTTTTTTTAGGCAAGGCCCAAAGATTCATAGGTTCATAGGTTCACAGGTAGGTACTAGGCTATCGGCCCTGGGGCCTATACAAGCCCAGCCAAAAAGGTACCCTGGCTTTTGCCACCCAAGAAATTTATTTTCCTGTGCCACTGTCGAGCAGAGACACAGAAGTGATCCCCAGGGTGAATTTCATATTTCCCATCCAATCATCAAGATTTTTCTTGAAGAGTGCTAATGAGGAGCTTTGCTCGATATGGATAGGTAGTTTATTCCGGAGTATGGGAAGTCTCTGGAACAGGAAATCTATCTCTCCGGCATGTTCTGTTTATTGTGGTGACAAGGTTTAGGTCCCTAGAGCGTGGTAGCTCGGAGAGATTTCTTTAAGTGGAGCATGTCCAGCAGCTCTGGGTTTCACATAGCTTTGTATGTTAGGCAGAGATCACCTCTGAGTAGGCGATATGCGGCGGAGTAAAGCTGGAGTATTTTGAGACGGTTGATGTAGGGCATGTGTTGAGGCCAGTAATCCTCTTTGTGAGGTATTTCTGCGGCCTTTCCAGTTGTTATAGATGTCTTGTGAGGTACATACCAAAAGGGGCTTTGTACTCTATAATGGATCTAATGAGTGATGAGTAGAGGGGAACAATGACCTCTTTTTTCTGCATGAGAAACCTTTTGTGATGAGGTGTGCCATGTAGAAGGATTTCCTGACTACTGTGGTGATGTGATTATCAAAGGAGAGACTACTGTCCACCTGTGTCCCAAGGTCTCTTATCACACCTTCGGTGTTAAGTATACTACTGTCTATGTTGTAGTTCATAGGTACAGAGTTTTTACCAAAGTGGATGACAATGCACTTTTTGGTACTGAGCTTTAGGCCATGACTTTGACACCAGGCATCTGTCTCAGTGAGGCCCTTTTGTAGGATGTCCACATCATTAGTAGTTTCAATTATGGCTCCTAGTTTGCAGTCATCTGCGAACTTCATTAGCCAAAGACATTCTGTGTAGCCTGTACTTCAGAGAAGTAGATACCAAACAGGACAGGACCCAGGACTGAACCCTGTGGTACTCCACTTGTCACTGGTCTGAAGTCGGATTTTGAGTCTGCTACTTTCACAGTGTGGGTTCTGTCAGTGAGACAGTTGGCAACCCATCTTGTGACATAGAGATTTATACCTAGTTTAGTGAGTTTATCTATAATTCCAGCATGGGGGGTGGTGTCAAAAGCCTTGGCAAGATTTAGATAGGCTGTGTGAACCACCTTACCCTTGTCTACGGCTTTGGTGACTGCTTCAAAGAAGTCTATCAGGTTTAGGAGACATGATCTGCCTTTTACAAACCCGAACTGGTTGGGGTCCAGAGTTTGAAGATTACCAATGTCTTTGTTTATAAGTTCCATGATGATATGTTCCATGGCCTTGCAGACCAGGCTCATCAGGCTAATGGGGCGCTAGTTCCCAGGGTCCGTGGTGGCTCCCCCCTTGTGTAGCGGGATAACCGTCGCTGTGCACCATTCAGCAGGCACAAAGCCTGAGGTGAGTCTATGATTAAACGTGGTAATTAGGTGTGGTGTCAGTTCGTTCTGTAGTTCATGTAGAACGCAGCCTGGGATGTTGTCTGGTCCCATAGATGCTGTGTTCCTGGCTTTGGAAAGTGTGGTTTTTACCTGTGCAGCCGTGATTACAGGAACTTTGCATTCTTCCAGTATAGAGATGGGCTCTTTAATGGGTGAGAGGGAGGTAAAGTTAGCACTGAACCTATCTGCCAGGATGTTGACAATATCAGTTGGGTCTGTATATTTAGTGCCATTGAGCTGTAACTCAGAGCAGATCTGAGTGTTGTCATTAAGATTCTTGATAGCTATAGAATGCTTTGTGGTTGTCTTTAGAATTAGTGGCAATTTTGTTTTCACAACTAGCTTTGGAGGATTTTATCAGGGATCGCAGCTTCTTACTGAGGCTGACCAGGGAACTCCTCCACTCATGGGATTTTTACTCTCTTTTGCAATAGTTTCTTCCTTCTGTTGTACAGTTTGTTTATGACAGGGGACCACCAGATTGGCTTCCTTTTTTTGGTGGATAGCATCTTGGTTCTGTTTGGGATAGCATGATCCATGCACTCATGTAAGTGCTTATAAAGTGCAATTGTGTAGGATTCAGTAGTCGTAACTGTATTGTCCATCTGCATGGGTGTCATGAAGTTCGCAACTTCTGTCTTAAGAAGCATGAAGTTGGCTTTGGAGAAATTTTTAACATGGGTTCCTTAATGGGAGGTGGGGGCAGAATGTGGATATGTAGGGTAATTAGCTTATGGTCGGATCAGACCAATGAGGTGTTGACTTCAGGTGTGGAACACCGGTCACTCAGGACAAACCAAACCCCGTAACCAACACAAATAACCACAAAGTGAGCTAAATGCTACTCATTGCCAGAAGTCTCAGCCTCCAAATGCACACACTTGAGGCACTTCTCAGTATGGAGAATATTGATATCTGTGCAGTAACAGAAACCTAGTTCAAGGCTCCAGAGAGCACACCAGCACTACCAGGATACTACTCATTCCATACCTTCCAGCATCAGGACCTGGATCATAGCACATAGGGTGGGGATGTATCCATATTCATCAAGGATACCTACACCTCTCTCTACATCCTCTCTACAGGATATGTACCCATAGAATGTTGCACAGCAACGTTCTTCCCACTTGCCACAAAAGACCCTTGGCATTCCTGCTCTATGAGCCTGACGGGTCTGATCTGCAAGGCAATGAAGCCAATCATAATGGAAGTCAACAATAAAGACATTGGGAACCTTCACACAGTTGAGCACACCCAGTTTAGCTTTGTCAAATGCAGATCATGCCTCCTGAACAGTGTGGATTTCTTTGAGACAGTTACCCAGGCTACAGATGATTGAAAGGAGCTCCACATAGCCTACCTATACCTTGCTAAGGTCTTTGACACCATTCCCCAGTCAGGTATCATAGATGAACTCACCAACCTGGGCATAAATTCATACATCACAAGATGGATTGCAAACTGGCTCACAGATAGATCCCACAAATTAAGAGTTTATGGCTACATGTCAGACTCTAAACTGGTAACAACTGGTGTCCCCCAGGGTTCAGTCCTGAGGCCCCTCCTGTTTGGTATATACTTCTCAGAAGTACATGCCAACACAGGAGGGTTGTGGTTGACTAAGTTTGCTGGGAACTGTAAAGGTTTACCATAATAGATTCCCCGGATGACACAAATATTCTCCAGAAGGGACTCTATGAGACAGATGTCTGGTGTCAGAATCATAGCCTCAAGTTCAGTGTGAAAGAATGCATAGTAATCCCCTTTGCGGAAAACAAAGTACCCGCAAACTACCACATAGGTGTTACACCCTAAAAACTGACAAGGTAATAAGGGATCTGGGGACACAAGTAGATAGTCATCTTTCCTTTGACAACCATGTTGCCAAAGTGATTAGGAAATCCTATGTGGCCCACCTAATCAACAAAGGGTTTGCATCAGGATCAAAAGAGGTAGTGGTGGCCCTCTACTCTTAAGTCATCAGACCCATCATTGAGTACAATGCACCATTTTGGATGTACTCGACTATGCATATCCAGCAGCTGGAGAGACCACAGAGGTACCACACCAAGAGGATTACTGGCCTCAAACAATTGTGTTATGCAACACAACTGGTAAAACTAAATCTGTTCTCCGTTGCATACCGCCTACTCAGAGGCACATTCTGCCTAACATACAGAGCCACGTCCAACACATAACTGTTGAACATGCTCCATCTAAGGATAACAAAATTGAGTCGCACTACACACCCCAGAGATATGGACCTCATCACAACAATGAATACAACATGCTGGTGGGATAGAGTACCATCCCAGAGACTGGCCTTACTGTGAAACAGAGTCCCAATGTACATCAGACAGAGCCCCTCACTGACACTCCTCAATAGGAACCTTGATGAGTGGATGGGAAACAGACAATTCACACCAGGCATCACATCAGCAGCCCCACTAGAAAGGGGCTTAGGGTACTAACTATTAAAACTAGGGCTTAGGAGACTAACCAATAGGGTGGTGAAAGCTGCACAACTTGCCTAGGCTAATATATGCCTTTGTGAAGATAGTCTACTACATACTTATGAACCTACGTGACAGGTACATGTCTACAGATAGTAGATGTGTACTTCATTGTACAGTCATGTTGTACAGCAGGCACATGGACCACATACACTGTAATGCTTACAGATACTGGTGGCTATTATGTATAGTGGGTGAGATGTGCATATTATGTCTTTTGTGCCATTGGGATGTGTGCTGGGTGGGACAGTTCCGGATGGCTCTCTGTCATGATCACCCTCTTACACACATCTCTGCCCATCCATCTTTGGATTATTATACTGTGTTCCCCTACATATATAGGTACGTAGGTAGGTAATAGGCTACCTGCCTGAAGGCATATATTAGTATGGCCAGAGTGTGCAGCTATCACCACACATGGGGTTAGTTCCCTATGCCTCTGTGTAGTAGAGCTGATGAAGTGATCCATGGTGTGACAGTTCAGTTTCACAAACACTCATCAAGGCTCCTCTGGAAGAGTGTCAGTGAGGGACTCAGCTAAATGTAGGTTGGGAGCCTGTTCCAAAGCAAGGGAAGTCTGTGAGTTAGTAATGTATCCCTCTAACATGTTCTATTTATTGTTGTGATGATTATATCCCTAGAGCATGTGGCACAGTGAGCTTGGGTTTACTTCAGCTAGAGCATGTACATCAGTTCTGCATTGGACATGGACCTGTCTGTTGGGCAGAGATCGCCTGAGTAGACACTATGCAACAGAGTGCAGATTGAGTTACTTCAGTCTTGTTGAATGGGGCAACTGTCTGAGGCCAGTAATCCTCTTGTTGAGGTACTTCAGTGGTCTTTCTAGCTGCTGAAGGTGCCTAGTCAGATTCATCGCAAGTGTGTCATGGTACTCTCTGATGGGTCTGATGACTGATGAGTAGAGGAAACCTCCTTTGACCTACATGCAAAGACTTTGGCAATTTGTGGGAACACATAGCATGATTTTCTAACCACTTTGTGAATGTGTTTCTGAAAGTAGAGATGACTATCCACATGTGTCCATAGATCCCTTATTATTACCTCCATATTTAAGGTGTTGGCACCTATGTGGTATTTGTATGACTGTAGCTCGAGGCCATAATTTTGACACCAAATCTGTCTGACTGAGACCCATTTTAAGGATGTCTCTGTTGTCCCAAACATCGATTATGACAACCTTTTTGCAGTCATCCACAAACTGTGCTAACCATAGCCCTCATGTGTTTGACTGTATTTCTGAAAAGTATACACCAGACAGGAGGGGTCCAAGGACTGAGCCATGGGGGACAGCAGTTGTTACCAGCTTGCAGTCCAACAGGGAGACAAAAGTTCTTACCTTGTGGGATATATCTGTGCCCCAGCTGGCAATCCATCAGATGACATACGTGTTTTATACACAGGTTGTTGATTTTGTGGATATGACATGTGTGTGGGATGTTGGAAAAAGGCTTTTCAAGGTCTATGTAGGCCGTGTGGAGCTCATTTCATTGATGTATGTCCTGGGTAACTGCCTTGAAAACTGTCTAGCAGGTTTAGGGACTATGATCTGCCCCTAACTAAACCAGAATGGGTAGGGTTGGGTCTTTGTAGGCTCCCAATAGCTCTGTTTATGAGTTCCATAATGATGGACTCCATGGCCTTGCAGATCAGGCTTATTAGGCTTATAAGACAATAGTTCTCATGGTCTGTTGTGCACCAACACTTGTGGAGAGTGCCAAATGTTGCTGTAATCCATTCAACAGTTTCATATCCTGTACAGAGGGTGAGTCTCAACAGACTGTTCAGGTGCGGGGTCTGTTTGTTTTGGAGTTCACATAAGACACAGCCGGGGAAGTCATGTCATCCCATAGACACCGTGTTTTTAGGTTTGGATAGAGCTGTTTGACCATTGTATATGTGATTTCTGGGTTTTCACAATTTCCAGGTATGGTAATGGGCCATTTTATCAGTGAGAGGGGGGTAAATATGTATGAACCTGTCTGACAAGATGTTGGCAATGTCAGTCATGTACATGTATTCATTTACACTTTGCACTGACTCAGAACATATATGAGTTTACATTGATATTTATGACATAGCTAAAGAAAGATTCATGGTTCTCTATGGACTCTTTGGCAATATTTTTGGCAGAACATGGCTTGGATAATGTTAGGGGTGCTCATTGTTTCTTGATGATACTGATCGGAGATTTATTGATCTTCTTTGGATTTTCACTTTCTTTGAACAACTTAAGTACTTGTATTACATAGTTTGATTATGGCAGGGGTCCAATATATTATATGGGTCTGTTTTCATATCACTGTGTGCGCAAGACAGGATTGGTGAATAGTGACATGTGTCTGGAGTAAGAACTGCAACTGCCAGATATGCGTTGCCCACTGCTGTACTCAGACATGGCCAAGTGTGTGAGCATGCTCAGTATGACCTTTCAGTATGTTGCTGACTGAAATTTGCTTTATTTGTTTAAGTGTGTGAGCATGCCCAGTATGACCTTTCAGTATGTTGTTGACTGGCATTTGCTAAATTGGTTTAAGTGTGTGAGCATGCCCACTATGGGCATATATATATATATATATTTTGTGTTGTACATCGACAGGAAGCACATTGTGCCTGCAGGGCTTCCATGAGTCAATTTGCATAGACTTATCAACATTTCTACATACAGGGGGGACAGCTATTATTTGTACATTTCTACCCGGGGGGGCACACCTGATTGTTACTGTGGGTGTACATAGGATGAGGGGTACATCTGACACTTATACACATTTGCTAGGCCTGCACTGCTGTGTCAGGTACTCCATTTCAGTCTGTACTGTTGCCTATCATACTGGCTTGAGGCATACCACTGTACTACAGACCTTAGCTTCCAATTACACTCATATTAGTTTGTGACTTCATAGCCTACCCAACCCACATCACACTGCCTGGCCTGCTATCTGTCTGCATAGGCCTGGGGGGAGGTTACTCATATGCCTCTTCAGAGGGCATGATACAGCATTTGTTTGTGTTTGCATTTGTCTACAATTGTCCTGCTGGCTGTGACTGTTAGGTATGTGACCCCCCCAACTGGTATGTGTAAGTGACTTAAGTTGTGTCTGTGCCAGTGAAATGCTGTCATGGCTTAGTGGTTCAGTACTGTGACTATAGTGCACAGTATCCTGAGTTTGAGCCCTGTCACTGCTTTTTATTTTCCTGCTGGGCAGACCTGACTGGTTAAGGAACAGTAAAGCAGGTGTGAGCGTGTTTACCCGACTTTGCTCGACTTTGCCCAACGTTGCCCAACTTTGCCCAATGTTGCCCGATGTTGGCTGGTTAGCGTGGTGCGCAGCTACACCCAATTGTATTTAAATATTCTTAATACTGGTAAAATGTGCTTAGCAGTGCTTTATATTGCTTAAAATAGGGCACTCATGCCTCAGGTGGTGCTCCAGGGCTGCCTATGTCAGATGCACGTAGTACACTCCCTATACATGTTTGAAAACAGGTAATGTCAAGTTAGGCATCCCTTTTACTGAATGTGAGAGTCAGAGAGAGGTGTCATTTCCAGGGTTCCTATTGAGTCAGTGTATGTGCTATGTGTTGCCTCTTTGCCAAGGCCAGGGCATACTGGACACGCCTCCTTCTGCCTACTGGGGCAGGCTCAGGTTGTTCCTCCTCTGAGTCACGCTGTGCCTGTGCAGGCCTTGGCAATGGCGGGGGGCTGTTTGGCCCTGCCCCATGCTGTTCCTGCTGCAGTTGTTTCCACAGGATCATATTGTGTAGCATGGCACATACCATAACAATTTGGGTACATATAGTTGGTGAGTACTGCAAGGCTCCACCAGATGTGTCCAGGCACTAGAACACACGCTCAATTATGTTTCTTGTTTGTGCGTGTGACTCATTATGGAGTTCTTGTTCAGGTGTGTGTGCATTTCTGATGGGTGTCATCAACCACAGCTCCAGTGCATATCCAGAATCCCCCACTAGGTGACCCTCAGGGATGTCACCATTGGCAAATCTCTGGTACAGCTGGGTCAGATGCCAAATGTGGGAATCATGATAGCTTCCAGGTCATCCAGCACACACATTCATTATTATGCCCTGGGCATCGCACACAAACTGGCAGTTGATGGAGGGGAAGCCCTTGCGGTTGATGTAGACCCTACCTCGCTCACTGGATGGTGCTTTGATGCATATGTGCATGCAGTCTATTGCACCCACTACCTCAGGGTATTTTGCTATTTGGTGGAAAAGACGGAGTACATTTCTTCAGCTAACACTAATCTTCCACGGACAGGTTAGTGTTTCCTGGATCGCAAATTTACCTCATTTGCATGGCTTTCACCAGCAAATGAGGTCATTTGCATACCATGATGCTGTCCATGTAAGAGTAGCTTTAGCAGCTGTCGTGCATGCCCCTGCTGGCTGTACCTGGATCACACGGCAGACATATTGCCGGCATGAGCACCTACACTCTTCTTGCACTCCGTGCAAGCTTTCATAAATCCAGGGGAAAGACTTGAAAAAACACTGAAAAACCAGGAACCAGACATGAGAACACTTGTCATGTCTTTGCTGGGGGTATATTTATTAGTGTTTCATTGGGTCTCATTGATGTTAATTTATTGATTATGTGTTGTGTTCTCATTCATTCCTGTATAAAAGGACTGTTTCAGATATGGTATAGCATTCCTTGAAGGCATTGAGCTGAGGTACCAGAAGCAGAAATAAAAGAATTTTGCAGTCTTCCGCTGAGTTCCTGGTTTTTCAGTGTTTTTTCAAGTCTTCAGTTTCGTTGTGTTTTGGAATAACAAAGAGCCAGTTTTCTGTATATTTGCTTGAAATATATCTGTTTCAGTTTGTTGTTGTTGTCTTTCGGCTTTTCACGGTTAGGAGTTGCCACAGCGGAACTCCGGTCTGCTAATAATTGGCAGTAGATTTTCATGAACGTCGAGGTGCCAGCTCGATGTTCAACCTTCAATGAAGGCACACCCATTTACACATGTCTTTCAAATGCCCACCCAACTGCGGGGAGGACATGCAGACTCCACCCAGAAGGCACTCTCCACACTCCAGCCGAGAATCGAATGGGAGAAACTCTTGCTGTGAGGCAACAACGCTACCGCTGCACCACCACGGAAGTTTGTATTATCTAAATTCATCTGTCCAATATGTTGCTCATATTCCATTATTAAAGGTTGATAAATATTTTTTCATATTCCAAAAATCATCGTTCTTATCTTAATTGTTAAATATTTTTCTTTAAAAGCATACACCAAGATTCTAATGATTTAAACAAAGGCATCATAATCATGGGATTAACCCATATGTACCTCAGTTTAAAAAAATGCTCCTTAGTAACTTGTATCACAGTATTTTATTACTCATCCCTTCCTTGATATACCCATTAGTGTTCATTACATCAGTCTTAATAGCACAATGGATGATAAAATAAACTAACTCATGTCATCCTTTGTTTATCTTGCATAAAACAAAATATAATCAATCTCTGTTTTAACATTTCTTGTCTTCTATGTGAACATTCTTTAGTCCCCTATGTGTAAATTACCATGCTTAATCATTTGTCAACATGCATATGCAGCATTAGCTATCTTCCCTTAATATTTTCTTTAAATTATAATTGAAATCTCCCATAACAATAACATCTATATTTGGCATCAAAAATTTCTTTAAGTTTTCAAATAATTCTTCTCTTTTATACAAATGGTAGGTGCATATAATGCAGTAATTTCTCCATTTTTGTACTCATCCTTTAAGTCATAAATTACACACTTTTTTGACTGAACAATAATCACTTCTAATACTTTATACTAGTCCTTTCATAAGCAAAGATATTCCAGAACATAAGTCCTCTCCAAAAGACCAAAATACTTCTCTTCCCCACAGAGCCAGATCTAACACTAAGTAGACAAAGTAGTCACCTAGGGCCTGCTGGCTGGGAGGAGTCCACGCTGGCTGGGTGGGGTCCACTGGATAGGGGGGGGCTGTCACATTTACTTTTTAATTAAAAATAAAATAAATATACATGTCATCTTTAGGGGTGTCCATTCTTCTTTAAGAATACCTTGTGTGTGTCTGCGTCCCTTGAAGCACAAACCTACTGTTGCTTGATTCTTGTTTTCCATGTTACATCTGTGCACTGAATTTAAACACAGGCCATGTCCTGCTGCCTGGACATGGAAGTTATGCCTGCTTCTACTGCCTGGGGATGAAACAGTAAGAGTGTGTGTGAAGTGCCCTAGTTAGGGATGCCAGCTTTGTTGGTTTGCTCAAGCTCAAACCCTGTACCCTGGTTACCAAAGACAAGAGCCTGAATCCTGTACACCAACCACCAGGCTACTCAAAACTATGAGTTTCAGTGTATATTCAAGGAATTGAGTTTTAGTGCATTTTCAAGGAATCGTGAGATTCTGTGCATTTTCAAGGAATTAAGAGCTCAAGGGAAAAGAAATTTACTGCCGCTCATGATGTCTGTTTTCAATGTGCAACTCTTTTGTTTAGCAAATAGCCATCACTGTTTGTGCTCTAGAACTAGTAGCACAACAGGTATCATACTTTCTTTTGATGCAGAAGACTGTGGGCTTCAGTCCCACAGCCTGTAGAGGGATTGCTGATACTGTGTTGTACTTTAAGAGAGGTGGGGTACTGCAGTCCTAACTCTGGATGAGATGCCTAGTAACTATGAACCTGTCATTCATTTACCATCCATTCCCTATTGCAAAACTACCAACTTACTTTTTTTTTAGTGTAACCAAGGCAATGAATTTGTAAATGAAACACTGAAATATAAAGTTGTTTGCTAGCAGCAACCTCTTTATTAGTTACAGATGTCTTTAATGTGGAATTATTTAGATGACTTTTACTTCTGCAGAGATTATGTATATTGACTGATACTGATAGGCCTTTTATGGTTGAAATGTTCTGAAATTGGCAGTTTTGTCATTATTGGTTCATATGTTCTGTTTCACTGCTTCCTGGCTAAATGTTCAAAACTGCACATTTAAAACACACTCTAACAAATGTTCAAATGTTGCTGTATTATACAAAGAATATAATTTAATACAATCAGGAAGGTGAATCAAAGAACACATGCATGTGTGCATGATCCTAAAGATGTGTGCAATGAGCCTATGGTTTGAAAAAAGCCCAAAAATAAACTTTATCCACCACTGGCCAGATGCATTTTACTTGAGTGTGTGTGTGTGTGTGTGGGGGGGGGGGGGGCAATGCCATTTCAATTGAATGTGAGTTTCAAGAGCAGAGAAGTTTACCGTTAATGCTATGTCTGTTTTCATTGTGAGACTGTATTGTTTGCACTATAACAATTGAAATAAACATTTTAAATCAAATTCAAATATCTGTAATCATTGCAGAAGTAAAGTAGAAAATAGTATGTACACTGACATGTTTGAACAGTGTTTGTGGTAACAGATGAGAAATAGCCAAGTAATGGGACACTGGAATGGCTTGAGGGGATGTGGGGGGGGGGGTCTGCTGCCAGGTGGGGCTGCTGAGTGTGTAGGCGGGCCCCGATCCATTACCCTGCCTAGGGTCCCATTTTAACAGGATCCAGCTCTTCTTCATATTACATCAGCTTACATTTTGCTCAGAATGAAAAAAAATGAATCCATTAAAATTATTATATAACAATTCTGTTTTTACCACTATAATGCATTTATTCTTTTCTTATTTATTATACTATTTACATAAAGCAGTAGAACAGATAAATTACCCCTTTCCTTTTTTCAGCCTTTTTTTGTAGTTTCATGTTTTGTCTTCTAACTCTTTACCAATACTTTCTTTATTTCTGCTCACTTCCCATTCTTCATTACTTAATAATTCATACATATATTCTGTACTTCAATAGTATATTCATCACCAAGATCCTCAGCATTTGATATCACAACTTCATCATTCACTTTTTCATATAATTCAGTATTTTTATCATCAAACAAATTATTTCTCCCCAGTTAAATCAATACATTGACATACAGCTTTATTTTCCACATTTTCAGCCTCATTATTGATGACTCCCCCTACAGTTTCTATTACTTCTTTTTGTTGGTTACTTTTGTGACTTTTACAGTCAAACCACGTGTGTTCATTACCACCATGTGCATATTTTGCAATCATTTTTTCCATGTTCCATCCCCCCACATATATCTTCTTTTTGCACATTCATCAATCAAGTGCCCATCAGAGCCACAAAAAAAAAAAAAAAGTCACCAGTACTTTAACATTCCTTTTATATCATTCATGATAACAATACTTGGTACAAGTTTAAGTTGTTAAGGAATAACCTAACAAACTTTCAAGCCCCCATAAACCATGAGAACACTGCTGCCTGTGCAGAACTGTCTACAGAAACCCTGTACAAGCACGTTAGTAGCTACATAGAGGCAGCTGTACCCACAAGGAAGAAGTACAGAACTAACTCAAAAAATAAGCCATCCTGGTGGAATCACAAGATCAATAGGCTGTATAACAGAAGGAAGAAAATCATGGCAAAAAATAGGAGGTGAAGCACCCAACAGGATAAAAGCATTCTCATCAAACTAAACAAACAGCTCAGAGGACAAATAAAGTCTACCAAAGCCAAATTTGACGTGAATTTGGCCTCCCAGACCAAGGACAACCACAATGTATTCTTTAGCTATGTCCGCAACCTCAAAGGCAATAACAATTGTGTGCACAGCTCATGGTAAATAGAGCCACTTATAATGAGCCAGAAGATATAGCAAACCTACTGGCCAACAAATTCAGCTCCAACTTTACCCTTCTCTCCCCCTTAACCTTCCCCCAGGAAATACCATCAAATACAACTCCTCCTGCTATCACTAGGAAACAGGTCCTTAATGCTCTCTCTAAGGCCAAGAAGACTGCATCAATGGGTCTGTACAGTATCCCAGGATGCCTTCTAAACAGCATGAAACATGACTTATCAGACCCTCTGGAACTACTATTTAACTATAGCCTCCAAACAGACTTCATAACACATGAATGGAGAACAGCAACTGTCATCCCTCTGCACAAAGGTGGGCCATCTACAGACCCTGGAAACTAGAGACCCATAAGTCTCACTAGTCTTATATGTAAAGCCATGGAAAGAATTGTCATGTAAATTATCAGTAGTGATATAGTAAACCTCCAGACTGGACCCAACCCAATTTGGTTTCATCAAGGGCAGGTCATGCCTTCTCAACCTGGTGGACTTTTTTGAGAAGGTCACCAAAGCAATGGATGTCAGCAAAATGTTTACATTGTCTACCTTGACCCGGCCAAGGTATTCGACACAATACCCCACTCGGGCATTGGTGACAAACTTAAGAGGTCAGGTACAAACCCTTATTTCACCCAGTGGATAGCCAACTGACTCACAGACAGGACCCAGTAAGTAAGAATTGAGGATGCCAGTAATGAGTGGATTCCCTCAGGGATCTGTCCTGGGATTGCTCATTTTTACCATTTACTTCTCTGAAATCAAGGCCAATGTCAATGAGCTCTGGCTGACTAAAGGTGCAGATGGTTGCAAATAAGGAGCTGTCATTGAATCTCACGCTGACAAAAATGTTCTCCAGGAAGGGCTGACACAAACAACTGGTCAGAGCCATGGACTAAAACTAAATGCCAAGAAAAGCATAATAGTATCCTTCAAGAAGTCATCCACCCTTTGTAACTATCATATTGACAACACACACCTTAGAGTTGCCTTAGTAGTCAGGGACTTAGATACACACATAGACAGTAATTTAGCCTTTGACCATCATGTGTCTACAGTAGTGAGGAAATTATTGTATTTTGTGCAACTTATAAACAAAGGTATGGCATCTAGGTCCAAGGAAGTCATTGTTCCACTGTATTCGGCATTCATCAGACCTACCATTGAATACAATGCCTCCTTTGGTATGTACCTAACCAGGCATATTCAACAACTAGAATGTCCACAGAGGTTTCTCACTAAAAGAATACAGGATGTAAGTAACATGTCCTATGCAGACTGTCTCAAGGCCCTATCCCTGTATTCTGTCTCTTATAGGCTGTTGAGGGGAGATCTATTACTGGCATATAGGCCATTGTCAAACCCCACTCTGATGGACCTCTTGTATATCCACAAAATAACCAATACCAGAATTACCCATTTTAAAGACTTAAATCTTGCCTGTAATATAAATAGGAACTGCTGGAGAGACAGGTATGTATCCCAGAAACCACTCCATTTCTGGAACAGGCTCACAATCCATGTGAAGCAGAGTTCCTCCCTAACTCAACTGGATGTTGAACAGGAAATTCATCCCTGGTTTGTCACCTATGTTTCTAATGGACACAGGCAGCCATCTCCTAGCCCCCTGCTTATAAATGTTTCATCTCCCAAGTACCTTCTGACATTTAGTGGGGTACCAGAACTTATCAGAGATTTGGGATGCATGGCTAGGATTAAAAAGGCCCTTGTGATTGTTAGCCTAATAAACACCTATGAACCTATGAACATAAGCCTGAAGAGTCTTTCAGCCATGTGATGGTCTGTACTAGAACTGTTAGGTCTTTCAGAATCCTTGATTAGCTGTTAGAAGATTACAAGCCATATAAAATTTCACAATCCATAATATTTGAGACTCAAACAATTCATGATGAAGTCTCCAGGAATATCTTTTTCTCTCTTACCAGGGAATGACTGAATGCAGTCTATTGGTATCTCCACATGCACTGGAGTTTGCCATCAACAACATGTAAGCCAGATATGGTCATTTTTACTTTGACCCATTCCAGTTCTTAGCGCTTAATCTGAACACTGTACCACTGACCCCTTTATAAGCTCCTTGGTAGCCCAGTCTGTTAATTGCTTTTTAGAAAGCTTTGTTGATAAATATGATTCTAGGTAAGTTAACAAGTAGAATTCCACTTCCACAAATTTAGACACAGTCTTATCTACTTTCTAGTGAGATGCTGAGTTAGCATGAGCTGTTTGAGAAGGAGCAAGCCTTGTTTAATTTGAAGGTCCTTGCAATCCTACTCAGTTGTACCAAAAATTACTTTTCAATAACTGAGGCAATATAACCATTGAGGAAAAGAATGCATTCAGACAGCAGTTACATGACCCACTACATAAAGCAGGACAACATGAGTTGATGCTGATAATGAGTGACCTGAATGCGTATATCAGGACAGACAGAAAAGGATGTGAGGACTGCCTGAGTCTGCATGGGTGGGGCAACAACAATGATGATGGAAAGACCATTCTAGACTTCTGCTTGATGGTGACCAACACATCATTCAACAAGAGAGACAGTCACAAGATCACATACAAGAATGGCCAACATGGAACGGAGGTAGACGTTCTGCTAGTAAGGAAAGGGCAGTGGGATAGAATCAGTGATTGCAAAGTCATTCACAGTAAAACAGTCTGTCCACAGCATAAACCACTGGTTCCCACAATCAACTGCAAACAGGGGAAAGAGAAGGCTCTAAGGTCAACAGAGAACAGGCTGAAGACCTGGAAATTGACTGGAGCGAAAACACGACAGTTCAAGGAATTACTCAGGGCTCTAGCACCTCTGGAAGAACAGGAAATAGGTGGAGTTGAAGAAGAATGGCAGCAACTTAAAACAGCATGTGTGAGGACTACAGAACAGGTGTGCAATCGAGCTAGATATTGAAATAAGGTACATAAGAAAAGCTGCTGATTAAATGACAAAGTCCAGGAAGCCATCTAAAGAAAGAAGAAGTAGAGGAAAAAGTGGGAGATAGAAAAAACAGACCAGGCCAGGAAAGAATACAGGCTGACTAGCAAAGAGGCTAAGACAGGAGTTACAATAGCAAGGAACAAGGCATCAGAAGCACTCTACCAACTTTTGAAAAGTGACTTGGTAGATGGCACAAAGAAACTGTATCAGGTTGCAGGGCAAAAACAAAAAGACAAAGAAGGCAGTCAGACATCTTTCATAAGGGATGCCTCCTGATGGTACTCGTAGTAGTATGGAGAGAAATGCATATCCCAGATAAATGGAGAATAAGCAAATGCCAATGTTCAAGTACAAAGGAGACATCCACAACTGTGGGCAGTATAGAGGCATCCAACTCCTATCACACTGCATGAAAGTTCTGGAGAAGGTGACTGATAAATGAATACACATAGTAGTAGAAAGTAAGATGGGAGATGACCAGTTTGGATTCAGATAAGGATGCAGCACAACTGAGCTGATGTTTGCAGCAAGACAGATACTTGAGAAGAAGCTAAGGATAAGGAAAGATTCCAACTGGGCATCCTAGACTTGGAGAAACCATATCACAGGGTTCCAAGAAAGCTGATTTGGGCAGTCCTGCAGTAGTTTGAAATCCCAGAAACAATGATAGAATCAGTGCAGGCTATGTACAAGGACCCAGTGACCCAAGTACGAACAGTGTTCGGTCTTACAGAGGTGTTCCCAGTGGGAGTGGGTATGCATCAATGTTCAGCTCTGAGCCCAGTGCTGTTCATACTGGTGATGGACTACATTAGCAAACAGATCAAAGAGGACAGATCAACAAAGTTTCTGTATGCAGATGATGTGGTACTACAGGCAGACTCTGAACAAGAACTTCAGCAAAGGATAGAGGAAAGGAATGGACTATAAAACTGAAGTACATATATGACAGTTGTAATGGCAGCAAATGGGGGATCAGAAGAAGCCAAGAACTGAGATAAAAGGGAAAATAGTGGAACAGCTTAACAGCTTCAAGTATCTGGGAGGGATGGTTGCAGAGAAAGGAAGACTGAATGAGGAGGTCAAAGCTAGAATCAGAGGGGGCTATAGTCAAGTTACCCAGTATGCCAGGAGTAGTGAATGGCAGAAGAATACCAAAGAAGATGAAAAGTAAGGTATACAAAACAGTGGGGCAAGCAGTACTGCTGTATGGTATTGAAACCAGGGCAGTAAACAGAGCAGTTGAGGAAGATAGAGGTGCTGGAGATGAAGTGCCTAAGACAGTTGGAAGGGTGCACACTGTGGAACAGACATATAAATTATGAAATAGTTCCAATTGCAAAAAAGGTCAAGAGAACAGATTGTGCTGCTTTGGGCACATATGCAGAAATGCAAACGACAATCTGCTGAAGAAGATTTGGGACAGACAAGAAGAAAAAGGCAAGAGGAAATGAGGTCATCCAGCAAAGAGGTGGATAGATTATGACAGAGAAGATCTGCAACAGTCAGACATGAATGTTAAAGGAGGTAGGAGTGGCACTGAATAGAGAGAGATGGTGACAGCTGACACATCACCGCAACCCCCAGTAGAAAATGGGCAAGGAGGAGTGATGAAGATGGTGATCTGCTTTAACATTTCAGTTGAACTAACAAGTAGCCTTCACCTTCTACAAATTATAGACACACTCCTACATACAGTTTAATGATGTTTTAAGCTAACGTGAAGTGCTCTAGATGACACCACCTTTACATAATTTGTTGGTCCCAGGCATTCTTTTGGTTTGGATTCCACAACCATAAGTGAGGCAATTTAGAGGAACGCCTGGGTTTATTATGTTGAGGAACATCTTGATTCATCATAGTATCTCTTAGTGTAGGTTTATAGGTTCATAGGTAAGTACTAGGCTATCTGCCTGAGGGCATTTATAAGCCTAGCCAGAATGTGTTGGCTTTCACTGCCCCTTAATTTAGTTCCCTGTGCCTCTGTCCAGCAGAGCCATTAGTTCCCTGTGTCTCTGTCCAGCAGAGCCACTGCAGTGATCCCCGGGGTAAATTTTCTGTTTCCCATCCACTCGTCAAGGTTTCTCTTGAAGAGTGTTAGTGAGGGGCTCTGCCTAATGTAGATTGGAATCCTGTTCCAAAGCATGGGGAGTCTCTGGGACAGGAATCTATCCCTCCAGCACATCCTATTTATTGTTGTGGTGAGGTTTAGATCCTTAGAGCATGTGGCTCTCGGGGATTTGTTTTTTTTAGGTGGAGCATGTCCATCAATTCTGAGTTGGACATGGCCTTGTATGTCAGGCAGAGATCACCTCTGCGTAACCGGTATGCAACCGAGTACAGCTGGAGATCTTAAGTCGGGCTGCATAGGGCATCTGTTTGAAGCCAGTAATCCTCTTGGTGAGGTACTTCTGTGGTCTTTCCAGCTGTTGCAGGTGTCTTGTAAGGTACATCCCAAATGGGGCATTGTACTCTATGATGGGTCTGATGAGTGATGAGTAGGCGGGCACAATAACTTCTTTTGTTCTAGATGTGAATCCTTTTGTGATTAGGTGAGCCACATAGAAGGATTTTCTAACCACCTTGACAATATGATTATCAAAGGAGAGATTACTATCTACTTGGGTCTCCAGATCCCTTATTACATTTTCTGTATTTAGGGGACTACCACATATGTGGTAGTTCATGTGTACTTTTTGTTTTTTTCCAAAGGGGATGACTATGCACTTTTTGGAATTTAGCTTGAGGCCATGATTTTGACACCAGGTATCCATTTCAGTGAGACCCTTCTGGAGGATGTCTGTATCAGCCGGAGAGTCAGTTACGGCCCTCAGCTTGCAGTCATCTGTGAACTTGGTCAGCCATAGTTCTCCTGTGCTTGCCTGTACCTCTGTGAAGTATATACAGAACAGGAGGGGTCCAAGGACTGAGCCCTGGGGAATGCCACTTATAACCGGTTTAGAGTCGGACCTAGAGCCTGCAACTCTCACAGTGTAGGTTCTATCCATGAGCCAATTGGCAACTTATCTCATGACGTAGGGGGTTTATGCTTAGGCTGGTGAGATTGTCTATAATACCAGAATGGGGAATGCTGTCAAAAGCCTTTTGCGAGGTCTAGGTAGGCTGTGTGGACCTCCTTTCCCTCATCTAAAGCCTTGATAACTGTCTCAAAGAAGTCCACCAGGTTTAGGAGGCATGATCTGCCCTTAACAAAGCCAAACTGGGTAGGGTCCAATGTTCGGAAGTTCCCAATGTCTCTGTTAATGAGTTCCATGATGATGCGCTCCATAGCCTTGCAGACAGGGCTAGTCAGGCTTCTAGGGAGATAGTTCCCGGGGTCCATTGTGGCTACACGTTTGTGGAGTGGGATAACTGTTGCTGTGTGCCACTCTATGGGTATGTAGCCTGTAGAGAGGCTGAGTTTGAACAGTGTGTTTAGGTGAGGGGTTAGTTCATTTTGGGGCTCATGTATGACACAGCCTGGGATACCGCCAGGCCCCATTGAAGCTGTGTTTTTGGCTTTAGATAGGGCTGTTGTAACCTGTGTGTCGGTGATTGCCGGGGCTCTATGTTCTTCTGGTATGGTTATGGACCCTTTAGGGGGTGAGAGGGGAGGTGACGTTTGCACTAAACCTGTCTGCCAGACTGTTGGCAATATCAGTCGGTTCAGCGTATTTTGTGCCATTCTGCATTAACTCAGAGCAGATCTGAGAGTTTCCCCTTAGGTCCTTGACATAGCTAAAGAACGCTTTGTGGTTATCTTTGGAGTCCTTGGCAATTTTTCTTTCAAAGCTAGCCTTGGATGATTTTATGAGGGATTGTAGTTTCTTGCTGATACTGATCAGGGATGTCTTTCCTTCTTAGGATTTTACTCTTTTCTGCACTAGTTTCCTCCTTCTATTGTATAGTTTGTTTATGGCAGGGGTCCACCAGACTGGTTTCCTTTTCTTGGAGGAGTGAGTCTTGGTTTTGCTTGGGATAGCACAATCCATGCATTCTTGCAGGTGCTCATAGAGTACCTTTGTAAGGGTTCAGCAGCTTGGACAGCATTGTCCTTTAACAAGGGGACTGTGAACCTTTCCACTTCAGTCTTAAGTAATGTGAAGTTTACTTTTGAAAAGTTTTTCATGGTGGTTTCTTTCATTGGGGGTGGGGGCAGAATGTGGATATCCAGAGTGATTAGTCTATGGTCTGATCTAACCAGCAAGGGGTTGACCTCCAGTGTAGAACACCGGTCCCCAATGTTGGTGATGACCAGGTCCAATATGTTGTCACCTCTGGTGGGGGTGTTGACCAGTTGATCCAGGGCGTTCAAGTTTATAAATTCTAGGAAGCATTGGGCAAGGGAGTTAGTACTTGAGTAGTTCTCCCAGTTAATGTTTGGGTAATTGAAATTACCCAATATTAGGGCGTTTGGTAGGAACTTCATATTATATTTTCCAATGTCTCCAGTAATGCAGAATGGGGGGTCCTGAGTCATGGTGGATGATCTGTAGCAAGCTACAATTTGAATTGCAGTTTTGCCCATTGTTAGTTGCACATGGATGATCTCTAAGGCATTGTGCTGTGCCACTAACCTGGAGGTGTGGGTATCCTTGATGAATATGGATACACCCCCGCCTTGTGTGTTTCGGTCCGGGTTCTGTAGTCGAAAAGTATGGTATGAGTTATAGCCTGGTGGTGCTAGGGAGCTGTCTGGAGCCTTAAACCAGGTTTCTGTTACTGCACAGATATCGATGTTCTCCATACTGAGGAGTGCCTCGATTGCATGCATTTTTAGGTTTAGACTTCTGGCGTTGAGTAGCATTACCCTCCGTTTTTGGTTACTTGTGCTATTTACGGTGGTGGGTTTGTCTTTTGAGCCTTGCCTAAAAAAGGCACTATGGGGGTGGCAAAAGCCTTGGCCAGTATTCAAAAGCCTAAGGGTGACAGGATAAGCCATCTCTTGTAAAGCAACATGTCTTGTCGAGCATGTCATCCCAGGTGGACAGATACTGGATCCCCTTTGAATGACACAAAAACTTAGCCAGTTGCTGAAACTCATCATTTTTTTCTTTATACTGTGATATCATTCTTGGTGAGGGCAGGATACTACTCAGTGTTAGGGTCATACCGGCCTGGGCTATGTGATCAGAGAGCTCTTCCATGTCTCTTTTCATGTAGTCCAGGGAGGTACATCTCAGATCATTCACACCAACATGGACAGTGACAGAATCATATTTGCACTTGTTCTGGAGTGACCTGAGTGCTTGTGTTATGTGGCAGATCCTGGCACCCGACAGGCAGCTAACTGTAACCTTCTCCTTGTCCAGCCTAGGTAGTGAGACAACAGTGTGTCTGACTATAGAGTCGCCTATTACTAGTGTGTCGGGTATGTTATTTTGCCTTAAGGGCTGTGATTGTATGGCACACTGATTATGTGAAGTATGTGTTTCATGGTTTCTGATGGGGTGTGGAGGTTGCTTGGGAGCTGCTTTAGAGGTCTCTGTTGCTTTTGGAGATTTTTATTTAGAGCCTCTGTGTATGTTTTCATGTATTTATGTGTGTTATTTGCCAGTGTTGGTTTAGTAGGTCTATGTGAGACTGGTGGTGCTTGCAAGTATTTTCCTTCTCCTCTTGATTGTCAGTTCCAGTCGGGTTGAGAGAGCTTTGCCTCCATTTTGGCTGTATAATTGCATCTCTCGCATATATTAGTGTTTTGTGGTAGGAGGAGAGTTGTCTGTGTACATGATGTCTGTGTACATGATGCAGTTGTAACATTGACTCAGAATGCCCAGATTCACCAGTTGGACTGGAGAGTACACCTGAAACTGCCCTTTGGACATGCCTGAATAGGTAAAGTGAGCTGTTTAGCTGATTATCTGGAAGGGACGAATAGAGAGCCTTGTCCTTCTGGACAGTATAGAGGGTCTAGTGCTAAGGTTAATTAGTGCTTGCTATGAGTTTTGAGCAAGTGCTGGACTGTGAAATGAATGGTTTGAGTGCTTAAGTTGAAAGTTTGTATTATATATTATTATATATTATGTACACACAAACACACACACACACACACATATATATATATATATATATATTCATGCTATACTAACCAGTGTTGTACATCAGTAACTGCTTTGAAGCTATAAACTATATATATATATATATATATATATATATATATATATATATATATATATATATATATATATATATCAGGGCATATCTATTGACATGCAAATATATACAAAGTTATACATATTACATGTATTTTTTGACATTACCTGACATGCATATGTGTGTAAATGTGGATAACGCACACACAAATGTATACGAGTGTAAGAGGTACAAGCAAATGGGTGATGTGTAGCTGGTAGGGACGAATAGAGAGCCTTGTCCTTCTGGATAGTATAGGGGGGGGGTCTAGTGCTAGGGTTAATTAGTGCTTGCTATGAGTTTTGAGCAAGTGCCGGGCTGTGAAATGAATGGTTTGAGTGCTTAAGTTGAAAGTTTGTCTAATTCCAAGGGAAAAATTGAAGAGTAGACGTCATGGAGCTGGGAATAGTTTAACCCTAGCCAACTGGCACTGCCTGGCCCTCAAAACCTTGCAAATGCGGTTTTTATAGCAGGGAAATGAAAGAGATAGAAATTAGCCCAAAATGGCCAATAAACTACTAACTTCTGGGCTGAATCCACTCCTCCAGGGACAGATAGGCTGCTCAAAGCTCCCCTCTCTCATAGGTGAACAGAGAAACATCCCTCTATCCAAGTAAGGTATGGGCAACACAGAAACTTGTAACACAGCCCTAAATTCAGCAATAACCTGAAAACTGGACTATACTAGTTCAGTAAGGTGGGAAACTAATAAAACAGCAAAGTTATAAGGAACAACGTAAGCATACTATCAATATATAGCTTTCAAAAAGTTTAGTGTTTAAGTGGTTTGGATCTAAGAAAGGGCTTAAGTGACACTGCACCATTAATCCCTGGTAGTCATCCTATTGTGGAAACTTTTGTAACAGTATGTGAAAAAGATATTAGAGATGCTTTTAGTGAGAAAAGACCAGCCATATTTTATAATTTAGATAAATCTGAAAATGAAGCCCTAATACAATTGAAGGCATTGTCTAGCATCAAAGTTAGGCCTGTGGACAAGGGGGGAAGTGTTGTAGTTATGGAGAAACAATTCTATATACAACAAATGATGTTACTTTTAAATAATGTAGATACATACTTACACATCTCTAGTATGCAGGTGAAAGGTGTTATTGATAGGGTGTCTGTGTATATCTTTGATTTATTTGTCACAACAAATCACTGAAGAATTACTTAATTATTTCCAAGTAGACCATCTGATTATACCCATGATTTATGGGCTACCCAAGGTACACAAAAATATGACTGAGCCACCTATGAGACCTATTGTCTCCAGTAGAGGATGGCCCAAAGAAGCAATATCCATTTACCGTTTTAAGAGATACAAAGATGTTTCTAACTTCTCTCCATAAGAAGATGGCAGAGATTAATGGTGAATATATTTTTGTTACCATGGATATCACATCCCTTTTTATAGTAATACCTAATGCCTGGGGCATTGAAAAGGTACATGACTTATTAAATGCTAAAAAAATCTATACATACACCAAAGTGAATTTGATATGTAGTTTACTTGAGATAATTCTTGAAAATAAAGTTTTTGTGTTCAGTGACTTTTACCTGCAAAAGGTTGGTGTAGCGATGGGCACAGCATGTGCCAACAGCTATGCCATCCTAGCTCTAGTCTCATGGGAGATGAATTATCTGCTGCATGGGAATGATTTTGCAAATAGTATCATCTGTTACGCACGATTTGTGGATGATTTCTTCCTTTTGGGGAGAGATACTAGTAGTAAGCTGGAACTTTTCATCGAATATTTACACAGCACAACTGATTTTTTAAGATTTACATATAATTTTTCATCTGACACTATTAACTTTCTTGATGTGACTATAAATAAAACATTATGAACACAATTAGTTACCAGCCTATACAGGAAACCTATAGAAAAAATAGCATTTCACATAAAACTAGTATGCATCCCAAACATGTGAACAGGAATGTAGTCAAAGGACAATTTATGAGAATGAGTACACTACATAATACAGAAAATGGGCTGGATCAAGCAGTTTCCATCTTAAAAGATGAATTTATAGATAGAGGCTACAATGTAGTAGATATAGATGCAAGTGTTACTGATATGTATGAAGGATGTAGTCACAGAGGTAAACCATTTTTCTCATAGAGTACGAATGACACATACAACACACAAAATGAAAATAGATATAAAGTCAGGTTTCCAGTTTCTTATTCCAGTGATATTAAGACATTTTGTCAAATATCTGAGAGGAAATGGAATATTTTAAATTCTACTGAAGAACTGGATGGTGTTATAGATAAGAAGCCGTGTTTTTCATTTAAAAATAAAAAAATCCTTAAAAAGACAACTATGCTATAAACCATTGGCTAGTAGAAATAATAATATGCTGTCTCAGAGAACAGGAACATTTCCCTGCAGAAACTGCCTGGCATGTTGTTGTGTCTTTCGGCTTTTCCCGGTTAGGGGTCGCAACAGCGGAACTCCGGTCCGCTAATGATTGGCATGGCATGTAAGTTTATTTATTCTAACACTACATTTATACATCCAAGTCAGAAGTTTGTCATAGATATTGACTTCTATGCTGACTGCAAAACACAACATTTAGTGTATCGTAGCTTCTGCAAATTATGGTATGTATTTTATGTTGGTAAAACCAACAGAAGCTTCAAAGAGCACATTCTAGAGCATTTAAGAGATATAAATAATGCTAAAGAAACTATTTCCTTGGCAAGACATGTTCAAGCTGAAGGCTCTCAACATGTTTTTAACTTTTTAGTGCTAGAAATTATAGAACAAAACATGAGAGGTGGTGACATTAAGAACAAGAGTGATGCAGCAGAACAAAAATGGATTTTGCTGCTACAGGCAGATAAACTACCAGGGATTAATGGTGCAGTGTCATTTAAGCCCTTTCTTAAAGCCAAACCACTTAAACACTAAGCTTTTTGAAAGCTATATATTGATGGTATGCTTAAGGTATTCCTTATAACTTTGCTGTTTTATTAGTTTTTAGTATTTAAATGTTTTGACAGAATTAGTTTGCTGTGTTTTTAAGTGCTTAATTGATTTAATTAATAGAATATTAATTTACTCTAATTGTTGACTTGATGATATACTATTTAAATGCTATGATTATTCTGCTTGAATGTATAAGTCTGAAGAAGTGGTCAGTTACAGATCGTGAAAGCGCTTACTTTGTCTATTAAACAACGTTGGTTTCAACTATATACTCCTCAGCTGTGGTATTTGTGAGGCTCTGAGGTGAAGACTGAGTGTCTACCCAGTTACAGAACAGTTTATTCTCTATATACAATAAACCTTTAACCAGAAATTCCCAGCTCAGAAGGGCAGAATCTAGCCTCTCTTCTCACAAGAGTGCAGACCACAAACCTTCTTAATGTAAAATAACTGGCCTGAAGCCCAAGGGCTTAAACCAGAACTAATGCACTTTTAGAGTAACAGACACTGAGCCTTCAATCAGCAATTCCCAACTTAGAAGGATGTAAACTACCTGTCCTGCCACAACAATGCAGTCCAGAAACCTTCTTAATGTAAAACAACTGGTCTGAAGCCCAAGTGCTTAAACCAAAAGGCTTAGAATAACAGTTAGAATTTATTCAGGCTACTATGAAGCAGTAATAACTGCAGCAGAATAATACAAATGAGTACTTTTAAGAAGAAGCACAAGCAAAATAATGTAATAAAGTGGGAAGAAACACAATTACAGTCAAAGCAGATGAATAAAGTGCAATTTTTTATAACAACAGAAAACGAGCAAACTGATTTAAACAAATTACCCAATTAACCAGTAAAAAACTCAAAACTGAGCCCTGTTCCAGCAATCTTCAATCAGACAAGTTCTAACCACACACTCCTGCCACTAGGGTTCAGGGGAACCTGAAGAGTATGGGAATATGAAGAGTACAGAATTCTAGCAGTTTCCAAGTTTGCCAGGAACACCATAAACCCAGAAAAGTATAAAAAGAACTGTTAGTCTAATTAAGCTTTGCAGTCATTGCTTCATAAACGTTACAAGGTAAAGCAGAATCATACAGCAGAGATTAAAGCATACAGCATATGTTACATGTGCTGTAGTCCATGCTTTTCTATTTCATATCGTGGCATGTATAATGAATGTCATTTATAACAGCAAGAGACCACAGTACACAGGACCGTGTTTTAACATTTTGACCACCAGGAAAACAAGCAATACCAAAAGTAGATAATTAAGATAACAGCAGTTGTGCTAGTTATCTCTGATGTCAGAAGATAGTAGATTAGGACTAGTTCTCTCAGATGCATGCCTCTCTGATGTCAGAAGATAGTAGATTATGACTAATTTTCTCAGATGCATGCCTCTCTGATGTCAGAAGATTGTAGATTAGGACTAATTCTCTCAGATGCATGCCTCTCTGATGTCAGAAGATAGTAGAGTAGGACTAATTCTCTCAGATGCATGCCTCTCTGATGTCAGAAGATAGTAGATTATGACTAATTTTCTCAGATGCATGCCTCTCTGATGTCATAAAATAGTAAAATAGTAGATTAGGACGAATTCTCTCAGATGCATGCTTCTCTGATGTCATAAAATAGTAGATTAGGACTAATTCTCTCAGATGCATGCCTCTCTGATGTCATAAAATAGTAGATTAGGACTAATTCTCTCAGATGCATGCCTCTCTGATGTCAGAAGATAGTAGATTAGGACTAATTCTCTCAGATGCATGCCTCTCTGATGTCAGAAGATAGTATATTAGGAATAATTCTCTCAGATGCATGCCTCTCTGATGTCAGAAGATAGTAGATTAGGACTAGTTCTCTCAGATGCATGCCTCTCTGATGTCAGAAGATAGTAGAGTAGGACTAGTTCTCTCAGATGCATGCCTCTCTGATGTCAGAAGATAGTAGATTAGGACTAATTCTCTCAGATGCATGCCTCTCTGATGTCAGAAGATAGTAGATTAGGACTAATTCTCTCAGATGCATGCCTCTCTGATGTCAGAAGATAGTAGATTAGGACTAATTCTCTCAGATGCATGCCTCTCTGATGTCAGAAGATAGTAGATTAGGACTAATTCTCTCAGATGCATGCCTCTCGGATGTCAGAAGATAGTAGATTAGGACTAATTCTCTCAGATGCATGCCTCTCTGATGTCAGAAGATAGTAGATTAGGACTAATTCTCTCAGATGCATGCCTCTCTGATGTCAGAAGATAGTAGATTAGGACTAATTCTCTCAGATGCATGCCTCTCTGATGTCAGAAGATAGTAGATTAGGACTAGTTCTCTCAGATGCATGCCACTCTGTTGTCAGAAGATAGTAGATTAGGACTAATTCTCTCAGATGCATGCCTCTCTGATGTCAGAAGATAGTAGATTAGGACTAATTCTCTCAGATGCATGCCTCTCTGATGTCAGAAGATAGTAGATTAGGACTAATTCTCTCAGATGCATGCCTCTCTGATGTCAGAAGATAGTAGATTAGGACTAATTCTCTCAGATGCATGCCTCTCTGATGTCAGAAAATAGTAGATTAGGACTAATTCTCTCAGATGCATGCCTCTCTGATGTCAGAAGATAGTAGATTAGGACTAATTCTCTCAGATGCATGCCTCTCTGATGTCAGAAAATAGTAGATTAGGACTAATTCTCTCAGATGCATGCCTTTTTGCTGTTCTCCTTAGTAACAGGTAATGAGTATAAACAATCACAATAGTATAAAGCTAGATTGGCATAATACATAGCATATAAATGTTTAAAACACATATAAGGTAGTAAAACTTTACAATGGCGGTATACTAAGAAAAATATTTATCTTCAGCTTTGAATATGACACTTTATATATTTAAGGAGAGACAGACTGGCAGAACTGAAGTTAAGTACCCAAGTCTCAGTGCAAATAACCTTGGGATATATGTTAATACTCTGATTATACTCCTTGCACAGTGCATACAAGCTGGGAGTATATGTTAAGTTTTTTTATTATATAAGTTAAGGGTTCAGATCAGTAGCAACAAATATTGGTGTGTCTTTACAAGTAATGAAACCTATTCTGGATCCAGGGGCTAGGTGATGCATTGCACAATGTAAAAATAAATCCATGGGTGAGCCTGCTACACATTAAGACTGCAGCTCCCTCCTGTCTTGGCTAGTTGTTTAAACAGCTTTCTCAGGGGGTGAGCGATAGTCTCTGAAACATATGAGGTATGAATTAAATGGTACACTTTACTGTCAGCCTGTGCTTCATTAAGCTTATACTGATAAGCCTCTGATCACATCCCATTTGTGTTTTGCCTTTGAATCAATCATCAGCTGGTTGGAACTGGTCAAATGGCCTCTTGCATTAAAATGTAACTTGAGTTCAACTTTGCAAAGGGAAACAGAATACAGTATAGATAACAGTAATGTATGTATGTATGCATGTATGTATGTGTGTATTTATTTATTTATTCTCACAATTTGATATACAGCATGACAATTGGAGCACGCACTATAGAAACAGAACATGACACCATTCTGGACCTGTTTACAATATGCTCATGCAGAAAGCTATTTTTCTTCATATAAAAGCAGAAGGGAAAAGAATAGTTAAATGTATATTTACATATTATAGCATGATGAGAAAAGAGCTTTAGCAAAACTTTAATTACTATAACAGTTGCTGCCTCTTGGTTTAATTTTCCTACCTGTTTAATGTGATATAGGTTTAGACTACCTATTTTCTTAGTAACAAGAGCATGATGCTCTGTATAGTGTACCTTCTTGTCTTGTTTCATTTGGCCAATGATTCCATACTGCTACAATTACGGAAGGCTTTTTCGCCAGTGCTGGTTTTGAATTTGGTTCTAAGTGAGAACATAACATTATTTATGTCTCATAAGCAGTAACTTCGCTAATTGTATTCTGTGACACAACAATAAGGTCAATTTAGAGGATATATGAGGGATCAGAAGTGAAAATTAAAGTGGGTTGGGGGTGGGGTCCTCTCTGATAAGTTCTGTTTGAACAGAGGAACCAGGAAGAGGTGTCCTCTTTCCCTTTTGATATTTGCTTTATATTTAGAGCCACTGCAAAGAAAATAAGGGTCTCGGAAATTCAAGGATATAATTGGTATGGTAATCAAGAAAAGTTGTCTTTATTTGCAGATGATATTATTTTGCAGCTGATACAAATCAGAAAATAACATTTCAGTGTTGTGGAACATTCTGAGACAATTTCAAGTCTTTTCATGATACACAATTAAAGAAGATAAAACAAAGGCTATAGCTGTAAACTATGTACCCACACATGAACTATTTCAGCAATACCCATATTTACAGAAATATGATACAATGAAGTATGAGTTAAAAAGGATTCTGTTATGGAAGTTAAGTATATGTGGAAAGAGACAAAACAAAAGGTAATACAATAACTGTGAAACTCAGTCCTGTTTATGGATATGGATAGTAGGATACAAGCAGTGAAAATAAATATTGGATGATAACCATATGAATCAATCAGAGGTTAGAAAGGATTGGGAGGAGACACTGGATAAGCAATTCACAAATAAACAATAGGAGGATATATGTAAGGCTCCCAAATATGCAATAAAGTCTAGAAGATTTATGATTTTCCTTGGAAGTATTTGAATTGGTATTTTTATACGACAAGCAGACTCCAAAGAATTTTTCCTCAGGTAGTCTGAAAATGTTGGAGATGTGATGGGGAAGAAAAAGATAATTAAGAACATATTTGGGGAGTGTAATGAGTTGGCAGACTTAAGAATTTCCTGTAGACTACTCTGCGAGAAATACTGGGTGAGCAAATAGCTGTAACTAAAGAAATGATTTTTTTGGCTGTGATACAAAATCTGAATTGTCTAGATATTGTAAGGCCTTGATAAGTTTAATTCTGGGGGCTGTCAAAAAAAATCAGTTACTAGAAAATGGAAATTAAAATCTAACTATATTAGAAGCAGCGAAAATAGTAACAGATAAAATAACTAGAAGTGGGATCTTTAGAGAAGGGTAGGAGCAAAATACATTAAAAAATGCTAATTCTGAGAACAATGCATACAGAATAATGTTTTGGAGGTGAAATGAGGTTTAAGGGAAGACAGGAACTGAATAAGCTATGTAATGTTTAATTAACAATGATTGTATAGAAAAGTATATGTGATGTATAATGTTTGCAACTGAAAATATGTCAATAATGTTTGTTTTCATTTATATAAATGTGTGATTGACTATGTTATAAGTGATAATTGAATAAATATTTTTTTTGTTTAAAAAAAGAATGCTGGGCAAAGCCAAAAATAATGGTAGAATAAAGGCTCAAAATAAAAAAAAAAAAGAAGTAACTGTTGTTGGATTTGCAGTTTGGGCTGCAGTGGTGGGCAGTGGTTTTGATTTAGAATTTAGAAAGTTCGACACGAAAAACAAAAGTCGCCCTTTCACTGGTAACTATTTACACTGTTTCAGCAGGTGACATTGGAGGAGGTTCTTTAATCAGGGTAGAGAACAAATCTCCATATTTTGTTGGTTGCTGTTTGTAGTGTTTGAGTATCTGTACTAAAGTGGAATGCTATTAATGTAATCCACATTCCACTTTGGGAATTAATATATTTTTGGCTAAGGTTTTGCAGGTTGTTGGAGTTAGCAAATTGGAGGTTTTAAACCAGATTTTGAGTTAAGTAAGTTGTTTGGTAATGGTGTTGTCAATGTGTTTGCTTAAGGAAAGTGAGGTCTGTAGGGTAAATCCTAGATACTACTGTTCCAGGATAAGTGGGAGAATCTTGTCATTTAAGTCAGCTATGCACAAGTGTTTTTTTTTCTAAGTTTTACCAGAGAGTAGTTGCTAAAAGTAAATTATCCAAGTGTTTTATAAAAGAAAATATGGAGTCATAAACACCAAGTCACAGCAAACGTAATAGTTACATATATGGTGCCATACAAATCACATGCTCTATGAAAAAGAATGTCCAGTCTCCTTTGAAAACGGGTCTATATTAAAACATCAAAGTTTCAAAACTTTGAATGTTTTAATATCGACCCCTATTCAGCAAATGCTGAAAACATCGACATACAGAACAGCGGATTTTTTCCTAGGGAAAACATTTGCTGTTCCAAAACACATACACACAACACAAGCACACCAAACAAACAGCAATCCACACACATACACCTAAAATCTTACACCTAACCCTACACTAAACTATACACATGCCACTAACTATCCACTTACCTTAACCCAAACCCTAACCCTAAGGTCCATCACTTTCACACACTCACCTCACCCACGCCCTAACCCTAACTCACCTACCCCACCCTAACCCTCATGTCCACACAATTGCACACTTACCTGACCCGTGCCCTACCCTTAACTTACCTAACCCGCCCTAACTCTCATGTCCACACAATTGCACACATACCTAACCTGCACCCTAACCCTAACTAACCTAACCCGCACTCAGTCGCACATTTACCTGAATCCAACCCGTAACTTTCCACCACACCGCTGAAAATACTGAAGCAACAGAAATGGGCAACTGAATTCTTTCCCTAGGAAAAAAATAGGTTTTCTGTTGCTTTGATATTTTCATCTTTTGCTGAATAGGGGTCGATATTAGAACATTCAAAGTTTTGAAACTTCAATGTTCTAATATAGACTCTTTGAGAACATATACAGTTTGCCTATATGATCTTTTAACATAGTGCCACTGCTAAATCAGTCTGCAAGGCATTACTCATCATAAATGTCTGTGCAGCACTGTACATGCAGCTGGATCATAGGTTCATATGTTCATAGGTAGGTACTTGGCTGTTGACCCTGGGACTTATATAAGCCTAGGCAAAATGGTTCCCAGGCTTTCGCCACCCAAGAAAATAATTTTCCTGTGCCCCTGTCAAACAGTGCCGCAGAAGTGATCCCTGGGGTGAATTTTCTATTTCCCATCCAGTAGGCAAGATTTTTCTTAAAGAGGGCCATTGAGGAGCTTTGCTTGACATGAATGGGTAGTTTGTTCCAGAGTATGGGAAGTCTCTGGGACAGAAATCTATCCCTCCAGCATGTTCTGTTTATTCTGGTGACAAGGTTTAGGTCTCTGGAGCATGCGGTTTGGAGAGATTGGGATTTCTTCAAGTGTAGCATGTCCAACAGCTCTGGGTTTGACATAGCTTTGTATGTTAGGCAGAGATCGCCTCTGAGTAGGCGATATGTGACTGAGTAGAGCTGGAGTTTTTTGAGACGGTCTGCATATGGCATCTGTTTGAGGCCAGTAATCCTCTTAGTGAGGTATTTCTGTGACCTTTCCAATTGTTGTAGGTGTCTTGAGAGATACATGCCAAACAGGGCATTGTACTCTATAATGGGTCTGATGAGGCATGAGTAGAGAGGAACAATGACCTCCTTTTTTCTAGAGGAGAACCCTTTTGTGATGAGGTATGCCATGTAGAAGGATTTCCTGACTATTGTGGTAATGTGGTTATCAAAGGAGAGACTACTGTCCACCTGTGTCCCGAGGTCTCATCACATTTTCAGTGTTTAGTGAGCTACCGCCTATGTGGTAGTTCATGGGTACCAAGTTTTTCCCAAAGGGGATGACAATCCACTTCTTGGCATTGAGCTTGAGGCCATGACTTTGATACCAAGCATCTGTCCCTGTAAGGCCCTTTTGTAGAATGTCTACATCATTAGGTGATTCTATTATGGCTCCCAGTTTGCAGTCATCTGCAAACTTTGTTAGCCAAAGACCTTCTGTGTTGGCCTGCACTTTAGAGAAATAGATGCCGAACAGGAGAGGACCCAGGACCGAACCCTGTGGTACTGTACTTGTCACTAGTCTGAAGCCGGACTTGGAGTCGGCTACTTTTACTGTGTGGATTCTGTCAGTGAGCCAGTTGGCCACCCATCTTGTGACATAGGTATTTATTCCCAGTTTAGTGAGTTTATCTATAATTCCAGAGTGGAGGATGGTATCGAAAGCCATTTATGGTCAGTGAAGCACATCTAGAGTGACAAGCCCTTGGACAGCCATTGCTGGTTTTACAGCAGTTGCAACATTCAGTCACTGCAGCTGAAGTAGGAAAGATTTTTAAATGCAGGGCTAGTAATGTCTCAGTTTTATACAGGAGCCACTATCACATGACTTCCCTGGTTAGACAAGCTATCTTACTATTTGCGTTATGTATTTTACTACTTAAAATGCAGAGCTCTTTGTCTTTTCCCTTGCCATAACAGGTAAACTGATACTCTATTACATTATTTCACTTGAGAGCCTGTAGAAATATTTGCTTCACTAGTCATTCTGCAATTGACAAAGACCATATCAGAGTCCACAGACCTTGGCTTGAACGGGACTAATTCTCCCGTCTATTAATTACCTGAATCATGTGATTCATATTACAGAAACTGCACAGAATATTTGCATACCTAAAGCCACAATATCAATGAAAAATAGTAAGCATTTGATAAGTTTGCAGTGAGCTTTTTCAACCCTTTTCCCATTTCTGACATGCTAGGCTAGTAGATTACAGACATGTCATCCTTTTAAATCATAATAGCATAACATAATATTTTATCGTCATTTGACTGTGAGTGCAAGCTCAGCTTTTTTATATACAGTGGCTATCCGGTTTTTTATCTAGGATCCCTTATGTGACTGCTAACTGGAAGCCACTATTAGGTGATAATACATATGAACAGAGAAGAGAAGCATTCTTCCTTGCATGGTAGAAGCATTATTTAAGCTGATCCTAAAGGTCTGCTCTCATTAATGATATATTATATAATTATCTCTGGCAGAATGCATAGTTATAGGATGAATTTACATAGTTCCATAACTGCATCATTAAATGCAATCGTTTTCAAATATGACTATAAAAAATGCCTTATTTCCCTGCTTAAAATGTATTATTGTAAAAGGAGCAATATCTCGGTAGTTAAATGGAGATATAAATAAACTAAATTCCCTGTTCATATTTAGCATAATCTGTACAGCTTGCAAAGATGAGAATATTTTCACTTTTTTTTTTTTTTTTTGCACTGGGCACAGTTAGTTGAAGTATAAATTTATTTTACCAGTAGTTTCACATATACCCTCAGACATCTGGAGCCATCCCATTAATATTTACCAGTTTCATTTTTTATATTTTTTGTTGGATTTGGCACATGGTAGAAAATAACAGTACTGTAGGAAGTTAGAGATAAAAACTCAAAATTCTAATCATTATTTTTGTGGTATTCCATTATTTGGCATGCTCTCTGAAGAACCACAGAAAACGATTTCTCATACCTTTTCTTTGCCATTCTGAGTTGCCCCTACCTTATAGTCAGCTTGATGGTCTTCAATGAATTTTGGAAATTATCACCCCCCCCCCCAAAAAAAAAGGAACAGATCATGTTTTACTGTGTGAAAGTGTCTTAGGTGGTCCATGTTCTTTGCAAAAGGGAGCCTTTTTCCTCTATTCCCTTAAGCTGCCAGGCATATTACCTCATTAAACTGTGTGTGGTTATACCTGTTACACCAATAGAATTATTATTTGGTGGTATTTAATCTTGTGATACATAGCCGATAGCTATTTACCTCCCACCTCCATAAAATAGGTTAGGTCTAGGAAAGTGAAAAAGGAAAGGTCTGACACTGCTGGCCAATGTTCCAAAAGAAACAGTAAATAAAGCCACTGCTTAGAATGGAGAGACTTGTTTTTTTTTACAGTCACTTGTTATTATTCTATGCAGTTTACATGAAATGTGGGGGGACCACACAGCCGCCATAGCCTCCATAGCTGCAGCATAGAGGTGATGGCTTCCCTACTCCCTTTTCACTTGAATATTCCTTGTAGACCTCAGCAGTGCAATGAGGTGTGGTGTGAGGTGTGTCTCCACTCTTCTCCACATAAAGAAACAATATCGTATGTAACCACTTGCAAGCCTAGTTTCCTTCTATAGCCACATGCAAGCCTAGGCTAGCTGCCATTCTGTATCCTGGTCTCCAACTAGATAGCAAGAGTGGCCTGCCTACACCAGCATGTCTCTGATCCCTCCTCCTCAGGAGGGCTGAGCAGACAAAGCTAGAAATTGTTCTCCTGTCTCCTCCAACAGCTTGATAAGACATCTGAGCCAACAGTCAAACACAGGTTACCTGGGTTGTAGTCAGAGCTGGATTCATTTTGAATAATCATGTCTCATTTAACAAACTCTTGATTATTCAACCAAACCTTGATAGGTCACTAGTTAAAATAGTGGCACTCCCTAAGGGTGCAAAACATAAAAAGCATTTGATGCAGGAGGCATGGGCAAGCACCCACTGCTTTTCTCCCCTGAAATATGTGCTTTTTTCCATGAAAATGTGTGCTAATTTTCTTGTTTTTTTTCTGCAATTTAAGAAAATAAATGGTTATTACTGACTTTTGACTCAAGCAAGTATAGTGCAGAAAATACTACAAACTCATCCTCGGTGCAGGCTATTTTTTCAATCTTTCAAAATATTATTATAAAAAGTTTGATAGACCAAAAGAGAGTATCATTTTAACATTTTGTATAAATATTACTTAGTAATCAGAACAATTTAAAATAAATATCTTACTCTTAACAACTCTGCGGTGGTGGTGCTGCGGTAGCGTTGTCGCCTCACAATAAGACGTTGTCCTGTTCGATTCTCAGCTAAAGCGTCTTCTGTGTGGAGACATGTGTTAATGGGCGTGCCTTCATTGAAGGTTGGCATCAGGGCTGGCAACTTGGCACGTAAAAATCTGCTGCCAATCATTAGCGGACCGGAGTTCCGCTGTGGTGACCCCTAACAGGGGAAAAGCCGAAAGGCACAACACTATCTTACTCTTAACAACTAAAATTTTACTGTTAACTAAAATACTATCAAAGTTAAGCTAAACTATATAGGTGCATTAGATACAAGGTTAGTCATTTAATAATAATAATAGTTAAACTTCAAAGTAATAATAATTGAGATTCGGAAATAATTCAGCCATGATCGTGACCAGCCCTCTTTTGTTAACTGAGCATGTGCGACAAGCTCTAATGCTCAGTAACAATGAATGTAGACAAGCAAGTGTGCACAACAAGCAGCCCACTAAATATCCTAGCTACAGCCATCTCAGGGACAGAAGGAAGAGCATATCAGAGTATGGTGTGGTCACAGGGAAATATAAGCAGCAGTAGTGCTTGTTTGTTGAGCATGAGCCCCAAGGGTGCTCAGCGTGATCTTGCAAGCATAGTTGTAGCAATAGAAAGAAGCTATGTGTCAGCACTATAGGGTCATAAAGCATATGTGCTGATCAATTTTTTGATGCAATGATGTAAATATTCTGAGAATATAACTTGTGGAAAGTAATAAGATAAGTAAGATAAAATTGGGAGGATAGAGAGGATAATTGAGCCATAGGAGCAAACATAGACAACAATGTAAAAGTAGGCGATGACACAATCAGGGATGTGGAAGACAATATTGATGGGGGCATGATGCATACAGATGCAGCTGTCAAATGACTGAAGATTAAAAAAAATACCAATACAGTGACCAAAAGCAGGGTCATCAGCAGAGTCTGACCACTTTACCTGTACTATAATGCAAATGTCAGGAAGCAAGTTGGCTATTGTAACAAAGATCCACCTATATGCAACCCTATAGACATGAGCCCACAACCCTCCTTCATTTATAGGTTGAGCCACAGAAGCAGCGAGAAGCCACAGAGAAATACACATCAGTCGGCTGTGACACATTTACAATGACTCATCAGTAAGCCTTCTCTGCAGTCTGATATATCATCCACAGGCATAGTTAACATTGTAATTCTTTACAAAGGCAAATAGTCAAATCCTCTCAGTGTGTCCCATGTTGTAATGTGCAAACTGCTGTTCAGTGACACTCAGCTTCTGTGCTCTGCCAGCTCCGGCCAAGGCCCATATACATAGTTCATGATAGTAGCTGTACTTAGTACTTGGCTATATGGAACACTGTTGCCCAGCTCAGTGCTATACAATGAGCAACACAAGTTTTTATCAGTTATACATGGGCTGTCATGGTGTTCTTTGTGATCTGCAATGCACAATATGATCACAAAAGATAAATCATTTGGAAGTTATAGGTGGGCTTGTGTGGAGTGTGTTTTATCAGTTTTTACACTCGATTAATGATGGAAATGGAATATATGAAAGAGATGAAAGGAGGAAGCAACCAGAGAGTAGCACAGAAAGTGAGCCATGAAATAGGATAGAGGTGGGGAAGATGGGGTAATCTTTTTTTTTTTTTGTGGGACAGGTGCCTATTTTTCATGCATTCAGACAAGGTAAGTGAGGAACATAAGTGGGAGGTAAGCGATTAGATCAGGTAACAGTAGAATACAGAAATGACTGACATGGTGTGTGATAATACAGTGAGGCAGGGGGAACTCAATTGTGATGGAAACATCAGAAAAACAGAGGGAAAACAATATTAAAAGGAGGACTATACAACCAACAAGGGTGGGTATGGACATAAAAGGAAAAATAAGACCAAGATGGGAGATAGGTTTTGGCCTCAATAGCTGTAGTCTCTGTCAGTTGTAACTCAGCGAGAGATTGCTCACCACCATGGGTAGCATCAACAATGGGTAAGGTCTTAGGTGGTGAGACAGTGCTGGACAAGGAAGCAACTGAAGAAGTCACTGGAGGAGGTCATCCGGGCTAAGTCAGACATCTAGCTTCCTTTCAACAATCTATTCCACATTGTCTGCCAGCTGCCAATGGATATTACCTCTACAGGCATTGCTACCAGCAGGTACAAGTGTCCCAGAATCTGGTGCAAGGCTGCCTGAAGCAGGTGGTGAAAGTTAGGCAGGAAGTGTGGAGGTAAATGTGACAGGCTGGGACACAGATGTGCTGGGTGCTTCTGACATTGGTGGTGCTGGTGGTGGTGGTGCTGTTGCTGCTGCCACCTGAGGAGGTTAATAGACCTTGCCAGAGGGATGGGTGCAAGCTATGATACTGCTGCATGTAACAGTAAAATAAATAGAAGGAAACAAAATAATAAATAAAATAAATGTATGTAATAGAAAGGACATTGACAAAGAGGGTTGGGAGAGAGAAAATCAAATACAATGAATATGTACAGCTGTACTTGTACTATCATTAAGTTATACCTAATACATGTGAATTAACAAGAAACACACTTCCCAAATTAACATCCCTGTTGCCATACATAAGTAAGATGGGACCCTGAATCCATTGCCATTAAAAACTGAATTCCAAAACACAAATCATTAATGTGATGAGCTACTTGGTCAAAGTAATGGGGTATGTAATCCAAGATGAAGTAATGATGTCAGAGACAACTTTACATGTACAAAGAGAAAATGCTGCTGAGATATAGCTATCACTCACAGGTGATAAGTGAAGGTAGCTATCACTCACAGGTGATAAGTGAAGGTAGCTATCACTCACAGGTGATAAGTGAAGGTAGCTATCACTCACAGGTGATAAGTGAAGGTAGCTATCACTCACAGGTGATAAGTGAAGGTAGCTATCACTCACAGGTGATAAGTGAAGGAAACATGTATATTGACAAAGACTGCCCATGACACTGATGTCCACCCACTGAAAAATATTTCTCATGTGTATTTCCGACATCTAATACTTTTAAATCAGTGGCGTCCAACAAGAGGCCCTAGGGCCACAACCCAGCCTGCCAAGCATTGTATCTGGCCCTCAGTATGGCCTGCAACAAACTGTTTTGAATGAACAGATATATGTTGGAAATGGTAATGTGGCCTCCCAAACCTTGACAAGTATGGTAAGTGGCCCCTGAATTGCATGGTAAGTGATCCCTCAGCCAAACAAGGTTGGACATCCCTGCTTTAGATAGCATAATGAGATGGAAATGTCAAATTAAGCATCTTCACACCACAATGTGGGTGGGTTGAACCTGCACTCATCCTTATAATGTGGAAACACAGCCTTAACCTCCTGGGCAACTTGTTCAGGTATATGAAAAGGTGTATGCAGAAACACACACTGATAACATTTCACAACCATACTGCTGCCTTTGCCCTACCCTAGTTATCACAGAAGTGGCAGTGATTTATGAAAGGTAATATGGCTTTAAAATGAATCTTCACTGCTGTTAACATTAAACGCTGCACATTCTGAAGCAGGTATACTCACCCTGGTGAATTTTTAGGCATTACATTCTCTTCCTGTGGATTTGCCTATTCACTTCTGTGTCTTCAAGGGCTGTGAAGAGAAAAGAATGCTGAGTAATATCTGTTGGTGGCAGGTAATGGCAGGTTACATGTCTAGCTGAGATAAGTTCTACTTACAGTACATAGGTGGAGGCCACAGTTTTACTTCACCCTCCCATCAGTGTAGGAGGTTAGGATTACCTTTCATAAGTCACTGCCAAAAACACAACCTCCATGGAACTGGATAACATCTCAGGCTGCCTGCTAAATGGCCTGAAACAGGACCTAGCAGAACCACTGGCACTCTCTTCAACCACAGTCTAAGTACTGACTTTGTCCCAGCAGAGTGGAAAACAGCAATAGTAATTTCATTGCACAGAGGGGGTCCATCAACCAACCCTGGGAACTATAGACCCATAAGCCTAACTAGCCTTATCTGCAAAGCCATGGGGAGAATCATTATGGACCTTACCAACAAAGACATAGGTGACCTTCAAACTCTTGACCTGACCCAATTTGGCTTTGTTAAGGGTAGATCATGCTTACTAAACATGGTGTCCTTTTTTGAGAATGTCAGAAAACCTTGGATGAAGGCAAAACAGTACAAAAAGCCTATCTTGACTTAGCCAAGGCTTTTGACACAATCCCCCGTTCAGGCATCACTGAGAGACTCACCCAGCTGGAAATTAACCCATATGTCACTAGATGGGTAGCCAAATGACTCACTGACAGAATGCATACAGTCAAAGTTGGGGACTCCACCTCTACCAGCAGACCAGTTACCAGTGGTATACCACAAGGATCTGTGTTAGGCCCCCTACTTTTTGGAATCTATTTCTTAGAAGTACAGGTGAAAACAGATGGCCTTTGGCTTACCAAATTCACCAGTACTGCAAACTGGGTGCAATCATTGAGTCCCCTAACGATGTTGACATACTACAAAAAGGGCTTACACAGACAATGATTGGTGCCAAAGCCATGGACTTAAAATAAATACAAAACATGTGTTATAATCCCTTTTAGCAAAAAGAAGTCTCTGCAAATTACAATATTAACAGTACCCTCTTAGCTCAAACCCTGTGTTGAGACATTTGGCAACAAAGGTTGATAGCAACCTTAACTCTGATCACCATGTGTGCACAGTGGTATGGAAGGCCTTCTACATTGCACATCTCATATGTAATGGCATCGGATCCAGTGCTAAGGATGTTATAACTTCCCTGTACTCATCACTCATCAGACCACTAATAGAGTACAATGCTCCCTTCTGTATGTACCTCACCAGACACCTGAAGCAGCTGAAGCGATCGCAGAGGTTTCTCACCAAGTAAATTTAAGGCCTTCAATACATGACCTACATGGACAGACTGAAGACCCTGTCACTGTACTCTGTATCATATAGGCTGTGGAGAGGGGCTTATGCTTAGCTTGTAGAGCAGTCTCGGACCCTGCCCTAATGGAAATGCTGCACATCCACAAGTCAAATGGGACAAGATTCACCCACTCTAGGGTGTCATCTATACACTTCTTAGATGTAACGATCATTAAGAATACTAGTAATGGCTAAGATACTAAGATGTTCAGGAAAGACTGGGTTATTGTATCATTTGAGTATGCACCCCCTCACGTTTTTTTCTAATATAGTTAAAGGACAGTCCTTCAGGGTTTCCAGATTATCCACTGATGACCAAATTTTTGGTACAGCTATGATTTCACTATAAGTTGATTTTATGGAAAAGGGTTACTCTCATAATTTTGTTTATAGGTCTTTTAATGATGTTTGCAATCTTAGGGCCAATAGAGGGGCTCCCTTTTATTCTTCCAACTATACCAGGCATGTGCAGCACATCACCTGTAGGACAGTTTTAGTTCTACTAGAATGATTTTCACTTATTCTAGTAATATTCACCAATTTTGTGATGTTGTAAGAAAAAAATCGGCCTATTTTATTAGCTGATGACAGAATTAAGAAAATTGTTAGAAATTAACCTGAATTTGTTTTTAGGAATAATATTTCCTTGAAAAAGATGTTTGTGTTATGGTCTCTCTCGTGGGAATGCACCCAACAAAGTAGCACTTGAGATAAGGGGCACTTATCCTTGCCATAATTGCAGAGCTTGTAACTATATTTCCACTGACTTAGAATTTTGTCACCCTGTCACTAGATGAATATTTTCACCCAGATTCTATGCTAACTGTAGAAGTACTAATTTAATATGTCTAGCGACATGCTGTGATTGTTCCTGTTTTCATGTGAGTAAAACCACATGCTAGTTTCAGGAATGCATTTTGGAGCAGATTGGTCATCTTTGTAACAATGTAACAACTAATGCTCTAGCAAGTCATGCTTCTGTTTGTATGGTTCATAATAGGCTTTGCTTTAGAGCTCTACAATTGGTTCCACATAATGTGGGGGGCACGATTTTAATAATCACATTGAGAAAATAGAACTTAAATGGACTGTAGCTCAGCAAGCACATAGGATGCCTGGTCTTAATGATAGCCTACTCCTGAACCCTCTTTGGAAGGGGAGGCATTAACTTTCTTAGTAAGCTCTATTGGTGTTTTGTAATTGTTGACATATTTTTATATTTGCTTATATGCCTTATATTACTGTGCTTTCATGGGTTTTATTTGGTCTGATAGGTTCATAGGTTCATAGGTTGGTACTGGGCTATCTGCCCGAAGGCATATATTAGCCCAGCCACGTTGTGCAGTATTCACCACCCCTTTAGTAGTTCCCTAGACCCTTGTAATAGCAGCTAGAACCCTTGGCCCCTATCTAGTAGTGCTGTTGGTGTGATCCCCGGTGTGAACTTTCTGTTACCCATCCACTCATCAAGGTTCCTCTTGAAGAGTGATAGTGAGGGGCTCTATGTAGATCAGGACCCTGTTCCATAGTAAGG
>NC_056730.1:234639723-234764723 GCF_019279795.1 Protopterus annectens | reverse complement strand
GAGAATATATTAAGTATGACAAAGACATGCAAACAAGAAGACCCTGTTTATCACAATCTTAATGTTAGACAACCAATGTTAATTGGCAACTCTTGCAGACAACAATGAAATGCATAGTGATTCATGGCGCACATGGAGTAAGTGCTTATGCACAATACAGTCCGAAGATACACTACTGTTAACAACATGGGAAATTTGCAGCTGATAAGAGAAATACTTCTGGATTTAAACAAAATAAAAAATGTAAACTACTTCCAGATGTGGGTCTTGAATGTACAATCACAAAACACTGCACATTACAGCTCACAAGCCTTACCTGTAGAGCAGCCTTTGCTTTTGTTATCTGTTAACCTTCCTTCAAAGTACTATGTACTGTAATCAAACTGCACTGTGTTTGACAAAGCAATGTACCTGAAACATCACATACATTTCTATGTTTAAGCATAAATGTGTACGCATATAAAGAAGATGCATATATGTCTTATGCATACTTATGTTTGTGTATGTGTAGCAAAGAAATGATCTGGAAGAGAAGCAGTACTACATTTTAGATTTGGTGCAATGAGGTTGGCATGAGCCCATTGGTCAAGCTGTACAAGTACAGATGCATTGGCTACCATCAGACATTTGTGCTGAACTCTAAATACTTACTGCAAAATATTGGTTAATGCACTGAGATCCAAGAACTTAAGCAGATGTACAGAGACATGATTCAGAAATACTCCAATACTAATGAAACTATGTATACTGCAAATGGTATTTAAATTACATGCATTGAAGTCCTCATAGTGTTAAGCTTTACCTTAGGTACATTACATTTATATCTATATTCTGATACTGTAAATCATGACTTATTTATAGTAAAAGTCTATCACATATTTTCTTGTGTTTACTGTTGGCATTTACTGCATAATTTCATCATTCCTATGCAGTGGTGTAGCTAGAGTTTGTGCATCCCAGTGCTGTCTTTGAGTATGCCGCCCCTCCATTTCACAAAATCATGGTCAAATGGGGGCCCCCGATGCACAGCCGTCCCCCCTGCAGCTATTCCAGTGTCCCATTACTTGGCAATTTCTCCCCATTTACCATAAACAGTGTAATGTGCATACTGCTTTATGCTTTACTTCTGCAATGATTATTTGGATTTCATTTAAAACTTTTATTTTAAATTTTATAGCACAAACACTGATAGACATCTGGTAAAGCAATACAGGTTCACAATAAAAACAGACACAGTTAAAACTTCTCTGCCCTTGAAACTCACATTCCTTGAAACAGCATTGAAACTCACATTCAAAGAAAATGTATCTGGCCAGTAGCGAATAAAGTTTACCTTTGGGAATTTTTCAAATCATAGGCCCCTTGCACACATATTTAGGGCCATGAAAACATACATGTGTTCTTTGATTCACCTTATTGTTTTGAACATTTTTCCAGTAAGCAATGAAAATGTATGAACCAATAACAAAACTGCCCAATTCAGAGCATTTCCATCATAACAGTCTACTCAAACGTCTGTCATTACAATCCACCAATATCAGTAAACATACACAATCTCTGCAGAAGTAAAAGTCATCTAAATAATTTCACATTAAAGAGATCTGTAACTAATGAAGAGGTTGCTGCTAGCAAACAACTTTATATTTCATTGTTTCATCTACAAATAAAGTGCCTGTTGCCCTTGAAGAATAAATTGCCTATGTCACATTAATAAAAAAATGATAAGATAGCAATATTGCAATGGATGGCAAATTGATACCAGGTTTATAGTTACTAGGTATCTCCTCCAAAGGAGGACATTCTCAGGACTGCAGCATCCACCCCCTTTAAAGTATGACACAGTACAGTATCAGCAATCCATCTACATACTGTGGGAGTAGAACCCACAGCCGTTGTGCTAATAACAAGGCAAACAGACTTGCCATAAGCAGCACTAAACTTCTCTTCCCTTGAAGCTCTCAGCTCCTTATAAAATCCACTTGACACTTAGCTATATCTCAACTTTGCAGCACAAGAAATCTGAAAAAAGTCAACATTTATTGGGGGGCAGGACAAAGGCCCAAAACCAGGGGCACATTTTACACGTTGCTTGTATAATCTTAGAAAGTTGCTAGAATAAAATGTTTTGTGTTACCTTCTATTTCCTAAAATAGAGGAAGACTGAATCTTAAATTGCTGTCATTATTTAGTGAATTCAATTCTCACTGATTTACCAGAAAAACACAAATTTTAAGAGGAATAGACAAAAGTATGAGCCAAACATTCTGTGAAAATCTGGACAGTTAAGAGCTATGGACTCAACTCCTTGAATCACAAGTGGTGGTATCATACACACACACACACACACACACACACACACACTTGGTGAATTGGTGAAGCAGCAAATATGGCAAAATTCTTTGACCAGCTCCAGGACCGTTCTTAAAGAACACCCGCCTTAAAATAATTTTTTTCATTAAAAACTCTTATATGTGACAGCCCGCCCTTAAAAGCAGTTATGTGACAGTCCCAAAAGTGCTTCTGCCCCCCCCCCAATATGCCACTGTTCCTATGGTTTTGCATAATACTCTGTTGATCTGCCTTTGTTAGAAATATTGCAGGTTGGTTTCTTACCATTTGCAGGTGTACTGACACATATATGATACACACAAACTAATACATGTACTAACTGAACGATCCGTCTCACCATCTGCCACAGCTTGGTTTAATAACTATTTATCTGGCCATCAACAATTTGTTCTATGGCAGGGTGACCTATCTCCATGCCTTCCTTTATCCATTGATGTCCCCCACGTATCTGTCTTAGGCCCTTTCCTTTTCTCCCTCTCTTCTTTACTAATAATGTACACACAGCTACTCCACATGGTTCTATAATACAGTGTGCAGATGATTCAACACTTATCTGTGCTGCCACTTCTCTATCAGCTCTTCATTCTCAAACACAGGAATCTTTCACTTCTGCTTAAATATGGTTAGCCAATGCCCATCTAATCCTGAACCCAAACCAAACTAAATTATTACTCTTCCAACCTAACAAGACATGTGTCGCATGCCCACCATTTAACATAATAGCCAAATACAATACTGTCATCTCCCCAACTCATGCAAAGTTTCTTGGAGTGGAAATAGGCAATAACCAAATATTTAACTCACATGTCTCCCTAACAATAAAAAGTCCATAAGAAACTTGAAAGTCTATATAGGCACAAAAGGTTCCTGGCTAAAATGGCCAAAATGACATTAGCACAAACCCATCTGCTCTCCACCCTACTATATGCCTCTCCAATTTTAACTAATCTTAGGAAAACTGACCTATCTAAGCTAGAAGTATGTTATAATAAAATTGCTAAGTTTGCATCTGACTGCCCACGTAGAACACATCATTGTACAGTTTTAAGGATATTAGACTAGCTTGAACTTCCCAACATTATTCTTTACAACCAACATTCTCTAACTCACAAACTTGTAACACAACCAGCCAGAACCCCTGCACTACTAAATCTTATCCTTCCTTACAGTCCCAAAAGACCATTTCACTCTAACAATAAGAACTTACCATCGCCAAGGTCAACAACACTGCAGGAAAATCTTTATTTTCCAACTATATATCTCATATATGGAACTCCCTTCCTAACTTCATTCTTTCAATCTCATCCACTAACCACTTTAAGCCATCATTTAAAGCTTATCTAAAAAATAGCTGGTAATGTTCCTGTACTAACCCCTCATGAATGCTCTGATACATCATAGTATACCCCAACCATATCCAACTTCTTCCCTGGTGTTTAATCTTTTATTCCTACCGGCCTGTCTTAACCCTATATCTTGACATAAGTCATACTTTATAGCTATGTTAAAAGCCTAGGTTTTGTTGTCATGATGTAACAAGTTTGTATTTTCTTATGGATACTACATTTTGTTTACTTTATACTTTATTGATTATTGTAATTCATGCATTAAAATTTATTGTTACTCATAGAGCTTTTCTCCCCGGGCCTCTACTGAAAAAGTATATGTATGTCTAGTTGGACTTTCCCAGTAAATAAATGTTAAATAAATAAATAAAACATCCTTCCTTTTCTGTTCCATTGTGGATTTTGACAGATTACGAGTGAAGATACTGGGACTTATCTTTTAACTATTAGTATATAATGTAGTTTGGGGATGCTGACAGATTACAACTCTGTCCACAAAGAGAACATTATGCAGTGTAGTTTGTGGATGACAATGAGCAATGCAGTAGTACCTGGGATGGTCTCATTTACTTTAATATTGACTTGATGGCCCTTGGAAATAGAGGCAATGTTTCTCTTCACTAGGTTACATATTCAAACCTCACTGAGATACTTGCACAGTTGTGTTTACAGTGATGCTTTGGCATGTTCTACAAATAAATGCCTTTGATGTCCACGTTACAGATTTATCAGCTATACACTATGCTCAGGTTAATAGCATAAGCTTGTTCTATTGTTTTATGTTAGTTCTATATGCCAAGTGTTGGTAGACCAGCAGATAAGGATACTAACCTGAGCAGGTGAATGCATAGGAGTTATGCACTCTGTAAGTATATTGCAATTGCATTGCTGGTGACGTGGAAACATTGATTGTACCCTAATGTAGACATTTCCACAGACACATGACTGAAATACCCACTGTCTGTAGATATCATCCATATCCACAGATGTGTACTGTCATTTGTATGTCTCAGTTACTATGTATGTGGCACCTAATTGGTTACTTTTGTTAGTGTTAATACATATCTGGCACATATTGGTTGTCAAGCGCGAGTATTATGGATTAATGTGATAAGTATCAGTACATATATTATATTTGCATGTTTTATTCTGTAGTTGTCTAGCATATAATATATTTATTATTAGCAGATGTCCTCACCTGATGAGTAACTGTCAGTAGGTGCAGTATAGGTCAAAAACCTGATATTCACATGTATGTGTGTGTGTTGCAGATGAGTAGCAGGAGCAGGAAAGATAATATTACTGTGAGGGAAAATGAGATCATAATGAAGGCCCTGCAGGAGCATTGCAGGAATATACTTAAATGGATGAGCAATACACTGTATAGGGCACAGGTATGGCATGACATCACCAGCATGGTGAATGCCTCCGGTGGTCACAAAAGACCACTAGCTGCATGCCATTGTTAATGCTCAGGCATGATTATCCATGTGGCTAACCAGGTACACCACTACAAGAGGGAAAAGGATGCCACAGATGGAGGACCACTTATACCACCCCTGACAAGACAACTGTATTCCTGGCACACACCACATGACTTGCCAGAACAGATGTATTCTTGGAGGAGTGAGAGAAGCTGGTGCACCAAGATGCCTGGTATGTATAGTGTTCCAGTACATAACAGCATAGTACATGACACTTGTATGGCCTAACAATCCTATATGTGTTATCTGTCCATATGTATTTTACAATGTCATCCTGATGCAGAGCAAGGGAGGACAAACTTGGTAAGTGTATCTCTACATGCAGTCCATCACTCTCAAGTTAGTTTTCATTGTGAGCATACTTTCTGATAATGTCTTCTCTTATGCAGGTCATCACATCAGGATGGACATCCCTTACCATGTTTGTCTTCTTCAATAGGGCTGACTGTAGTACTATACCTGATGCAGGATGATGTCTGTGAGATGGTTTCACACTTACTTATTGTATCTTTTTCTGTGTATTTCACAGTGCCATCCCGAAGCAGTGCAAAGGGAGGAAGTGTCTGATGAGGACAGACCTGTTAAGTGTGTGTCTTCATGGGGTATATGATTCTGAAGTTAGGTTTTGTTGTGAGCATACATTCTGATGATCTCTTTTGTATACAAGTCCATCACATCCATCAGGCCGCACATCCAAGACCACAAGGTACATGATTTTCTACTTAGATAAGCTGACTGTAGTCCTGCATACCTGACACAGGATGATAGCTATCAGAGTGCTTCACACTTACTTGTTGTATCTGTTTGTATGCATTTCACAGTGTCATCATGACACACAACTCAGGGGGATGTGTCTGGTATGATTGCCTGTATGAGCAATGTTACCATGCCACTACAGCTAGCAGTGACCATGCCTAATGGTGACTTTCTCTGTTATGGAGGGTCATTGCACCACCCACAGCTATGCCAACAAGATAAGTGGATACTGGCATTACATTTATGTATGCTTTAGAATTGTACTAATAGATGAATACATATTTTTCACTCTACAACTATGTTCCATGTATTTTATAAGTTACATTTCTGTGTTTGCAGCATGTCCACTTCATGCCTCCAACACAAGCCTGTCCACTGATACTATGACAGGATGAAATGTGCCATGATCACACAGTGGAGCCAGTGATACACAAGTCAATGCACTGGTGTCAACTTTGGCAAGTCCTGCTGGGGTCACTCCTGTGGCTCGCTGTATGGCCATTGGCAGGAGAGATAGTTTAGTGGGCCAGTATGGGGGTAGTGAAGCATCAGGTGTTGGTCAGGAAGATGACTTCAGGCAGCAGTTCCCAGGTGAGTCTGAAAGTGGTGATGACTGAGTTCCACAATGGACAAGTAATGTCTATAGGGCAGCATGTATGCAAGTTGCCAATTTGCATGGACATGTGTCTGTGTGCCCCTGCTCTTACAGGCAGATGAATGTTCCCAGCAATGTCTTGGCAATGACCTATGCACACTTATTCATGCTACTGATCATGTAGAACACCAGCTCTATGTGTTACACAAGGGTCAGGATTGCAGGCATTGAGAGGTCCTAGCAGTACTGGCTGCACAACATGAGAGTGTGGTATCTGTTGCACGCTTGTCAAAAGTCTTGTCAGATTAGTGCTTGGGTAGTGCTGAAGTACAATTTGGGTGCTATGTGCCCTGACACACGAGTGGAATACCACCATTTAGTAGAGGGAGACCACCTCTTGCACACCCCACACATGACCCTTGTCCATCACTGTCCTGCAAGCAGAGCTGCTGTGGGTTGATCTGATCAGACCTCAGAGGCACATCCCACCATAGTAACCATGACAATACATATGCCTACAGTATGCCCCCATATGCATGTCACCACCTCCAGATCAATAGTTCAGCACTATGGGCATAGTGTTTTCTCACATGGCAGGGACAGCCATGATTGCGGTGTGAGCCAGTGGTGTGGGCACCTTCATCTGTTGTAGTGTAACAGTGACAGTTACCTCAGTGTGTGTCTTGTTGTGTCACTCTGACCCTCAACAATGTTGACTGCTGCAATGACCACTTTATACTATGCAGGCTATTCACGTTTTACACATCTGATGCCACAGGATGTTTATTGTAGTATGACTTATATGATAGAATAACAAACTGTTCTGTCATAATGTACATCTGTCCTCAGGTTCACTGTCTTGTTCTATGTTGACATTGATATGGGTGTACCTTGGTTTTACAGCTGTTTCTATGTCACATATATGTTCATACTTGATTTGAACCACCATGTGTTCATATCTACAATGTACATACTATTGGGCAACTCATTTATTTTATTTATTCACTATTGTATGCCATTAGTGTGTGCACAGGTATACTTCAGATGGTATACCTGTGTTACACCTGGCACATTATTGTGGTTACTACCACTGCATCTATATTAACACACTCCCTGTGTGTTCATTTTCCATTTACACCTTTAGTATATGTGTAACTTACAGCACTACTCACGTATGCTGTTATATGCATACATTCTTACATACGTACTTCCATGCATACCATGAACTTACAGACACACTGTTAAGTGTCCCATCGCTGGTGTTACATGCAGGTCATCTGTGTGTTATTGTAATGCACTATATCTGTATGTGAGTAATTCATGTTGTTCCAAACATATGTATTTTATACTATTCTGTACTACAGTATTACAGGTCAGGACAATTCACACCAGTATGAATTGTGTGTCCCTTGTCAGATTTGTGGCTTTTTTGTCACACATTACCTTAGTGTTAATATCAAAACTGCTGCATGCAGGCAAGCCTCATGTCAGACACAGTAACCTATTCCTGGGACATGTTCAGCATACATATGGCTCTTACACTATGCCTCTCATATATACTTCCTTTAGTTATGACACATCCCCCTATATATATATACACAGACAGGCAGACTCATGCACACATTACTGTGCTGCACACCCACAAACACACACACACACACACACACACACACACACACACACACAGACGCACACACACACAGATGCACAGACACACACAAAGTCTCTCTCTCACACATGCACACGCGCACACACACACACACACACACACACACACACACACACACACACACACACACACACACACACACACACACACATACACACATGTATACACACACACACACACATTCAAAATCATTAGAACTATGTGGACTGCAACCCTGGCTACTGACTTTTTCTAGATATGTTACTGTAGCTGTCAGCTGTGGTGCTGTCATGGGGCACCATTGGGTAAACATCACTTTGTTCATCTCAGTATGAGCAAATGTCTGGCAAGTGATAACTCAAAGTTCTTAGCCAGACTTTAGCATGTTGCTTGAGTTACCATATTTTGCCTCAGTCTTTGTCACCCATACATGGACATTCTCACTAGCATGACCTACCGATCATCCTGTAAATGCTTTGACTGCTTTACATCAGACATCTAGCATTACTTAGGTAGATCACTCATGTCTAGTGTTTGCAGACCACTGTGTTTAGATGTGATCATATTGAGCAGCATAACACACACAGTGACCATTTGTGCAGCCTTTTCTGGTGTGTTTTACAGTACATTCCTGAATGTGTCCAGAAATCTAACTTCTGATTTCAGCATGTCAAACAGTCATAGTGTTTCATGTCGTAGTGTGCTCTCTGTTAAATGCTTCCTTAGCAGGCATAGATGGAGCTCTGAATTGTGTCATAAGTCAGAGATCCAGTGGATAATCACAGTCACTTGTTTAAAAAGGAGCACAGACAATTTATGGTACTATGTATTGGTTCAAAGTACAGTTGCTGCTATGTACATATACTTACCAAGCAGGAGCCCCTCAGGGATGCCCCCCCCTTCAAAAGCTAACTGCAAATCACTTTTTCACAATATGGCAGCATTATGGACACTGCTGGGATGTGTAGCCATCAAATTAATAATGAGGCCAGCTGCAGAACACACTACCTGACAATTCAGCATGCAATGTCCTCCCCTTTCTGTTGATGTAACATTCTTGCTGCATCATCTGATGCTGTTTATTTTATTGATACTTGGGTGCAGTCTATTGCACCAAGGTGAGAGAGAAAATTGGAGATGGCATAGAATCATTCTTTGGCTGTCTAGCGCTCCCTGAATGTTACTGAGAAGTAGATGATCATCTGCTTTATGGCACATAACTTCCAGGAACTGTCATAGTATGCAACTTGCAGCTGCCTGAGGCACCACTACAGCATCACCCATATGCCACTGGAATGTTCCAGAGATCAATATACCTAGACTTAGGCATCCCTTTGCTTGTAATCGGACTGGGTTACCCCCACAGACTGTGTGAGGATGTGTGGGGTGCACAAATACTACACGCATTCTACACCAGCTCTCTATCTAATCTGTATCTATCAATTATCAGCTGGTCAGACAGCTGTCTTAAAAGAAGGCCTGGCTTAGCATTGTGCTGGCTGTCTGCTTGGATGCATTTACAGATCATTTTCTAATATAGCTTGTAGAATCCCAGCTCACTGAAGTACATTCACTGCAATTTGCATTGTATTTTTGGCTTTTTTCCTGCAGAAATAGCAGGAATATGTAGTATTTAGTCAGAAATCAGGTTAATGTGTACAGTCGCACTAATGACCTCTGCCGAATGTTTTCATGAACATGTTACCAGACTATGTTGCATTTCATTGTCATTGGGTGTACCTGTTGTGTTTCAGAATCTGGTATGCATGCTTTGAATCTTCCATTACCCTACACTAGATAAATTAGTACCTGTGTTTTACTTTTGTTACATCTTGTAATCTCATGCCACGGTGGTGCAGTGGTAGCGTTGCTGCCTCACAGCAAGAGGTTCTCCCATTTGATTCTCGGCTGGAGCGCCTTCTGTGTGGAGTCTGCATGTCCTCCCTGCAGTTGAGTGGCATTCAAATGACATGCATAGAATGGGCGTGCCTTCATTGAAGGTTGGGCGTCGAGCTGGCAGCTCGGCACTGTAAAAATCTATTGCCAATCATTAGCGGACCGGAGTTCCATTGTGGCGACCCCTAACCGGGAAAAGCCGAAAGAAGAACAACAACATCTTGGAATCTCATCTGCCATTAGTTCATCAAATTCATCCTTCAACACAATGTGCTGTCTGAAACTTTCTTTTGGATTCCAGCCCTATCCAAATATTTCAAAAACAGAAGAGCATCATCTTACACTGTCACACGTGGAGCATACTGATTATACTCCAAAACTGAAAAATGACCTTGTCATAGCACTTCATACCTAAGCACCTTGTTACTACCAGGTGTGCATGTATGAATCTTACCATTTTTAGCACCTTGTACTGCCATACTGATGGCAGATCACCTCAGAATGGCATCAGAAGCTAACATTTCATAAGCATCTCTGTCTTTCAGGAACATCCCTGATTTTAGATTTAAATTTTATGGTCTTGGATATGACAAAAAAGTCTTGCATATGACAAAAAATAATTGCGGCAATCACTAAATGAGACCAAATATTATAGTTACAGACTTCTAATTCATCACAAATTGTCAATATAACTGTGTAAACTGTGTAAGTGCATACAGTTAATAATGCCAGTGTTTAATAGCTATCCCTTAATCTAATTTGTCCCTAGTAATTATTGGCTTTGTCTGCCTCACACACCCACAGAACATAGCAGCCAGGAGTACAGAGCAAAATCAACAGCAGATTTTAAAAGCTATTAGACTCTTTGTGCCATCTAATTTTTTTTAACTCATAGTATATCCAGGGAATAAACCAATTTTGTAAAAAAAAAGAAGAAAGAATTGTGACATTTAAAATACTCTGACTGGCTAACTAGGTGAATATATCATAAGAGACTTTGGTTATGGCATTCTTAGACTTTAGCAAGAGGTTTGACACAGTACCACATAAAAAGTTACTATACTAGAGAAATTCAACTTGGTGTCAGTTTTAGACTGGTAACCTAATAAGTCAGATGATAAGAGAGTCAGAATAAACATTGTTTGTTCAAATAAAAGGATCAAAGTGGTAAGTGGACCAGCCACCCACCTTATTGTCAAATAAATAGTTTACAACTACTAGTGTGGTCTTTTTGTGCAGTGGGTACACCACTGCAGTAATACTTTTATTAAGTAATATCACAGAATATCTAGAACCAAAGGTTTGCTGAAGACAAATATTTCTGCAACTGGGTTAAAACGAGAAAATGTCAAAATGTTGATAAGAGATGTGGCAAGACTGAAGGTAAGGAGTAAAAGTGTAGCAACTTACGTGCAACACAAAAATACAAACTAAAGCATACAGGAAACAAAAACTAAGGTAAGCAAAGGTCATGTGCAGGAGAAGCAGTAGAAATAAAACAGGAAAGGGGTCCTCATTAGCCATGTCAGATGTCTTAAGTATAAAAAGCGATGTGAAACAGATGCAATTAAGGATAAGTACTGGGATAGAGAGAAAGAAGCACCATCAGATGAAAAAGTTATTGTTAGCCTGTACAGGCAGTTGACAAAATCACAGCTAGAGCAACATGTGAAAGTATTGTGTGATCCTCTGTAGAAGCAGTTGATATGAATACAGCCTGCATATTGTAAATGTACTGAGGGACCATCTCTACAGAGACTTGATTAGCAAACAGCAAAAGTATCATTTGAACATATTGTATGACCCTCTTTACGTACTTGCAGATTATCATATGAAAGTATTCTGTGACGCTCTGTACAGGCAGTTGATAAGATCCCAGCAAGAATATAATGTGAAAGTATTATGAAATCCTCTGTACATGTAGTTAATAGTATTACAGCTTGAATATCATGAAAGTGTTGTGTGATCCTTTGTATAGACAGTTGATAAGATCACAGCAAGAATATCATGTGAAAGTGTTGTATAAATCACTGTACATGCAGTTATCATGTAAAAACAGTGTCTAACCCTCTCTAGCAGTAGTTAATAAGCTCCCAGTTACAGATCATGTGCAGGTATTGAATAACACCCTGTACAAGCAGTTTATCATGTAAAAGTATTATGTGACTCTCTCTAAGGCAGTAGATAAGATCAGAGGTACAGTATCATGTGAAAGGATTGTGTGATCCTTTGTACAGACAGCTGATAAGAGCTTGGTTAGAGTCTCATGTAAGAGTATTGTGTGACACTCTGCACAGGCACTTGATAATATCACAGGAGTAGTAGCACATAAAAGCATTGATTTGTATGTCCCTCTGTAGTGGCAGTTGTTAACATCACACCTAGAGTGTCATGTGATGATATCGTGTGAAGTATTGGAAAACTTTGTAAGAACACAAACAGGATAATGGTTGCTCAAAGAAGGGAAAATGTATAGTCTTGAAACCTGCATATGCATTTTGAGTGTGTGTGTGTGCGTGTGTGTGTGCGTGTGTGTGTATGTGTGCGTGTGCGTGTGCGTGTGTGTGTGTGTGTGTGTGCGTGCGTGCGTGTGTGTGTGTGTGTGTGTGTGTGTGTGTGTGTGTGTGTGTGTGTGTGTGTGTGTTTTGGGAGGTGAGGACATGATAGAAACATTTAGATCCCATCTCAAACAATTCATATTTAAAGATAGCAGGTGCGCTTGATTTACAAACAACAGCACTACTTAACTCGTTCCCATGCCTCCTTTCTCTCCTCAGAAAATACCTACATAAGGCATCAAAGACATCCAGCTCTGTCTAAATGGAATAATTGAAAATCTTCATAATCTCCTGTCACTCAGTCATACATTCTTTCTTCCTCTCCCTGCTCACTCCTTTCCTTTCATTCATTAGCTCTGTACACATTCTCTCTTACACAGCATAATTTCCTTATAGTTCATGAAACCCTAAACCATCTGCATGCAATTTGTACAATGCTTCATAACCACTATAATTTTCTTTCTATAATTTTAGAATTTTCTCTGTTATCCAGTGTTGCCACATATGTCATTTATTATTTATTATCACAATTCTCTTTGTTATTCATTGCAACCCACAGTTGCCATATGCCTGATCGGCTTGTTTATATTCTTTTTGATTGCCTTGATCTGAACCTGAAAATGGTCAGCCTGGATCAGCGTTCTTCCCTGGTTAACTTATTTAAATAAATAAAATAAAGTCCCAGACGGAAATTCATACCGTGCCATACCCACTAGTTTTACCTAGTTAACTAATTAATATTTCAAAATAAGCAATGTATAAGTATAAGAGACAGTCTGAAGCTGCAAGGTGAATGATTGTTGGGTAATAATAATGTGTGATTTCACATAAGAGGCGACAGTTGATTGGAAAAGCCTGAGCCTTCCTGTACAGGCAGTAGAGCCAAAACAGTGATTGCATTCAAGAGTACACAAGAGGAATAAAATCAGATATTAATGGGGTGCAGATTTCCTATCAGGTAGAGAAAAAGATTAAATGGGCCAAGCTGTCCTCTGCCATCAGAATCTGTTTCAGTTGTAAAATGCATTTTAGAAACATTCACATCTCCCAACTTTTTAGAGCAAGAAATATGGACAAAGCCATAAATAATAGGAAGGGGGACAATGGCCCAAAAATATGGACTATTTTAAATATCACTCTTACAAACAAAGTTGATAGAATAACAAGTTTTGCATTAAGTATGAATTTTCTGAAGGGAAATGAGTCTGAAACTCAAATGTCTGTCTTTATTTTCTGAATTTAGACCTTAATGATTTGCCAATGATTTACCAAAAAACGGCCAAAAATATAAGGCAAAAATCTAGACATTCTTCAAAAATCTGGACATTTGAGAGGTCTGTCAGTGTTGAAATACATCTTCATTTGGTGATCACCGTCGCTCGTCTTGTGTATTCAAATAAGACGATGAGGGTTGGGTGTTCGTTTAAGATGTTTTTACACACAAACACATCAGGATGGATGACTGGAACATTAAACTTAAATGACCTAACTGACTGCTACACACATACATGCTTTCAGTCCGACTGCTTAGACAAAATGGGACTCTGCTTGCATGTGCTCAGTACTTACATGCACGTGCCCATAAACTACAGTGGCTTCAAAGGTACAACACACACACACACACACACACACACACACACACACACACACACACACACACACACACACACACACACACACTATGATCTACATTCTCCCTCTTTGATAATTTTGTCATGCACGTGAAAAATGACAATCAGATAGGCTTGCAAATTATTCAAACACATAAACAACAACAATCATGTCCAGGTTGCTGTGTATCTTGGATTAGGGTTTGAGATCCGACCTGACCTTGTAATATAATAATCAGTACTGGGATTAGCAACAGGGACAGTTACTGGCGAATGCTCTTCATCAGGAACTTCAGGGATACTTTCAGGAATGGGAACAGAAGATCAATTGTTCTCTTGAACAGAAACATTCGATAGCATGCGCTGAAAATTAGTCTCTCCATTGCAGACAAGATGCTGTAACACTGGTTCAGACACTGGCAATAAATGTGTCCAATTCCGGCTAAATTCCATTCCTTGTGATTCAATGATGTACAATCTTGGTTCCTCATATAGATGTTTCACAAGTCCTACTCAATCAAAACCCTTTTGCTGTCTGCATCCTCACTATCTCTCCTTCTTGCAATGGTTTGAGTGGTTTGCTGGTTTTTGTCATAATGAAGTTTCTGTGACAAATGTTTTTTCATGAGTTGGGCTTTTACTGCTTTGTTGTTTTTAGCACTTGGAATCCACAAATTCTTACTGATTGGAAGTGTGGTTCTGGGTTGTCTCGACATAAGACTTTGAGCAGGTGAGCCAAGAAGAATATCACGAGGAATGTTTCTGCGATTAATCAAATTGCGAAAAATATTGGTTTTGTCTCTTTTGGATTTGAACTGCACGTTCAGCCAAGCCATTAGATTGTGGATACTCAGGACTACTAGTACCATGAACAAAGTCCCATGTCTCAGCAAATCTTTTGAACTGCTGACTTGTAAACTGTGCACCATTGTCAGAAACGACTTTGTGTGGACTACCACGGACAGAAAAATGTCTTGTCGATTTTGTAATGACAGTACTGGAAGTTAGGATAGGAAGTAGGTCAATCTTGAACCAATTGGAGTAACAGTCTACTACTAATAAATAATGTTGACCATTCCATTCAAAAAATCTGTGGCTACTGTCGACCAAGTCAGTTCAGGAATCTAGTTTAGCTGAAGTGGTTCTTTTTGTTGGTGCTGTTCAGTACTATTACAAATAGTACAAGCTGAGATAATATCTTTTGACATAAAAGGCCAAAATACTAGTCCTCTCGACCTTCTTTTGGTAGCATCAGTTCCCAGGTGACCTCGATATAGGATTTTAATGTACTCTTGTTGTAAGGATTTTGGAATTACCACTTTTGAGCCTTTCGTGATGATACCATCTTCCATCAAAATCTCATCTCTATAAGGAAAATACTGCTGCACATGTAGTGGTAAATAAGATTGTTTTACAGGCCATCCTTGACTGATAAAATGAGTTAGCTTCTGAAGAATTGGATCCAAAGCTGTGTGAGTTCTAAGTTCATCAAGCCAGGTGGAAGAAAGATTTCTGACTTCAATGACTTCAAAATCAGCTTTCTCATTGTCATGCTGTTCAGTGGTTCATCTGGACGATTGGGACAAAGTATCAGCAAGATAAAGAAGATTGCCTTTTGTGTAAACTATATTGAAATTGTACTTTTTCAATTTTAACATTGTGCGTTGCAATCTGGCTGAAACTGTATGCATTGGCTTTCTCAAAATAGTAACCAGAGGTTGGTGGTCAGTCTTAGTCTGGGTAGGCTGACCATAAATATAATCATTGAACTTCGAATATGCAAACACTATTGCCAAAAGCTCTTTTTCAATTTCTGTGCACTGCATCTCAGTTTGGGTTAGAGTTCTTGATACATAGGCTACTGGTCTGCCCTTTTGAAGAATGACTGCACCAAGACCAAATTTTGAAGCATCACAGGAAAGAGTTACTGATTTGTGAACATCATAATATCTCGGAATAGATGGACGGACAATTTTCTGTTTCAGGACATCAAATGCTCTTTGGTGTTGCTCTAACCAGGACCAAGTCACATTTTTGTTTGTCAGCTCTCGTAGCAGTGCTGTAAGTTCACTCAGATCTGGAATGAACTTGCCTAAATAGTTGACCATGCCAAGAAAATGTTGTAAAGATGTAGCATTGTCTGGAGCTGGCATCTCAAGAATTGTTTCTTGCTTGGACGGATCTGGTAGTAAGCCTGAACTAGTAAACAAATGACCCACATAAGTAACTTCTCTTAGCCTGAATTTACATTTCTGAGGATTCAGTTTAAGATTTACCTCACAAGTACGTTCTACAACTTCCTTGAGGTTTCTATTATGTTTGAGTTCACCATTGCCTCTGACAAGAATATCATCTACTATAATAACTCAGGAGTAGCCTGAAAAAATTTGCTCCATCACACGGAAGACTTCACTGGCATAATTTATTCCAAATGCCATTCTCAAAAATCTGTACCTTCCTAATAGTGTACTAAAAGTGGTTACCAAGGAAGATTTTTGATCAAGCAAAATTTGCCTAAATTAATTATTTGCATCTAAGACAGAAAAAAAACTGTGGCACTTGGCATGAAAGCAACAACTTCAATCGTTCGCATCAGATGATGAGCTCTTTTAAGTGCTTTGTTCAAATCTCTTGGATCAATACATATTCGAATGTCATCTGAGCTTTTCTTATGAGCTACTTTCCAGGCTTGATAGTTGTTGCTGAAGCACTTACCAAGGGGAGAAAATGCTGAGAGAAGAAAGGAGCCACTTTTGAGATTTTAAGTATTTTCTTCTGATTTATTTCTTAGAAAAACTGCATTGCTGCCTACTTTTCGGCATTTTCTTGCTTGCAAAAGTTGACATCTGTGTTAGAAACAGTATTTAGAACATACCTAGAGCCTGTTTATTGCATTTTTTGTGTTGCACTTAATTTAAAATAGTTTTTTCTTACAATTGCATTTTACCTGCCTCTGGCCTAGCACACATGTGTTGGGGTCATTTATTGCACTGTTCTGACTAGTTTGCTACTTGTGTGTCTCTGCTATCTTTAAACAAAAACAAAAAAAAAAAATCTTGCTATTTTCCCACTTTCTATAATTTAAAAAAAGTTCAGTTACAGAGTTGCTGTTCTGAACTGTTTGTAAGTTTCTTAGAGGCCAGTGCTTATTTGGGCTAAAGGGAAGTCTCTGTGTTCACCAGTGGCAGTGGTTAACACTGAGCAGCCTGCCTATCCCTGTAGGAGTGGTTACTGCTTAGAAACTGTAGTTTTATTGGCCATTTTGGGTGAATTACAAACTCCTTGAGCTCTCTCTCTTAAAACTCTGCAGCCGCGTAGTTTTGGCATCTTTCCAGACTTAATAGTTTTTGCTGAAGCACCTACCAAGAGGATAAAACGCTGAGAGAAGAAAGGAGCCACTTTTGAGATTTTAAGTATTTTCTTCTGATTTATTTCTTAGAAAAACTGCATTGCCGCCTACTTTCTGGCATTTTCTTGCTTGCAAAAGTTGATATCTGTGTTAGAAACAGTATTTAGAACATACCTAGAGCCTGTTTATTGCATTTTTTGTGTTGCACTTAATTTAAAATTGTTTTTTCTTAAAATTGCATTTTACCTGCCTCTGGCCTAGCACACACGTGTTGGGGTCATTTATTGCACTGTTCTGACTAGTCTGCTACTTGTGTGTCTCTACTATCCTTAAACAAAAACAAAAAAACAAAAAAATCTTGCTATTTTCCCACTTTCTATAATTTAAAAAACATTCAGCTACAGAGTTGCTGTTCTGAACTGTTTGTAAGTTTCTTGGAGGCCAGTGCTTACTTGGACTAAAGGGAAGTCTCTGTGTTCACCAGTGGCAGTGGTTAACACTGAGCAGCCTGCCTGTCCCTGTAGGAGTGGTTACTGCCTAGAAACTGTAGTTTTATTGGCCATTTTGGGTCAATTCCAAACTCTTTGATCTCTCTCTCTCTCTCTTAAAACTCTGCAACTCTCTTTTTGCACGGTCTTGCACACAGAGCAGTGTCAGGCAGTGCTGGTTAGCTGGGTTATACTATTCCAGGCTCCACAAAGTCTGTGCTACAAATTTTCCCTTAGAACTAGGCAAGCCTCAACTCAAGTGCTTCAAATCAACTGCTCTTATTGCAGCACTTGCATAACCCAAGTCAGCACTTGTCCAAATCTCCTAGACAGCACTATTATTTTCCAAATTTCCTAGACAGCACTATTGTAATACAGCATAAGACCCTTGATTGTCCGCAAGACAAGTGAAATTTACTTTTCCAAGCATGTCCAGAGGTCAGCTTCAGGTGTACTCTCCAGTTCAGCTGGTGGAATTGGGCATCCTGAGGCAATGTCACAACTGCCTCATGTATACAGACAACCCTCTCCTCTTACCTCTAGGCACAAACACTTGTGAGAGATGCAAATACACAGCCAGATTGGAGGCTAAGCGCTCTCAACCCATGACTGTAACAGACAGTCAAGAGGAGAAGAGACACACTAGCATCACAACACCAGTCACACATGGATCTACAAAACAAGCACCGGCAAAACATACACATAAATACATAAAAACATATTCGGAGGCACTAGGTACAAATCTGAAAAAGAAATAGTGCCCTCCAAAGCAGACAGCCAAGCAACCTGCACCTCCAAACACAAGCTCAGCAGTGTGCTTCATGACAGCCCCTAAGGCAAAACATCATACCCAACACGCTAGTAATAGGAGACTCTATAGTAAGACACACAGATGTTCCACTCACCAGGCTGAACAAGGAGAAGGTTACTGTCAGCTGCCTGTCGGGTGCTAGGATCCACTACATAACACAGGCACTTAGGTCACTCCAGAACAAGTACAAGTATGACGCTGTCATTGTACATGTTGGTGTGAATGATCTAAGATGTACCTCCCTGGGCTACATGAAAAGAGACATTGAGGAGCTCTCTAATCATGTAGCACAAGCTGGTATGACCCTGACCTTGAGTAGCATACTACCTTCACCTAGAATGATACCACAATACAAAGACAAAATGATCAATTTCAATAATTGGCAAAGCTTCTGGTGTCATTCTAAGGGGATCCAGTGTCTGTCTGCCTGGGATGACATGATAGACAAGCCTCGCTGTTTCACCAGAGATGGTTTGCACCTGTCACCCCCAGGCTTTCAAATACTGGCCAAGGCTCTTGCCGTCCCCATAGTGCCTTTTTTAGGCAAGGCTCAAAGGACAAACCAACCACCATAACCAGCACAGGTAACCAAAAACTAAGGGTAATGCTACTCAACGCCAGAAGTCTCAACCTCTCGTGGCACTCCTCAGTATGGAGAAAATCGATGTTTGTGCAGCGATGGAAACCTGGTTTAATGCTCCAGAGAGCACCCCAGCACTACCAGGTTACAATTCATATCATACCTTCTGGCCTCAGTTACCGGATCACAGTACAAAGGGCAGAGGTGTATCCATATCCATCAAGGATACCCACATCTCCAGGTTAGTGGCACAGAATGATGCCCCAGAGATCATCCATGCGCAACTATCAGCAGGCAAAACCACATTTCAAGTTGTAGCCTGCTATAGATCACCCACCATGTCCCAAGATGCTCACTCAGCATTCCTTGAGACACTGGAAAATATAAAGGTCATACCCAACACCATAATTTTGGGTGATTTCAACTACCCTGGTGTAGACTGGGTGAACTACCAAAGTTCTAACTCCTATGCCCAGCGGTTCATAGAATTTATAAATTCAAATGCCCTCGAACAACTGGTATGTTCTCCCACTAGACGGGACAACATATTGGATTTAGTCATCACAAATATGGGCGCCCATTGTACCACACCCATTATCACTCCCTCTCTGGTCAGATCAGACCACAAACTGATAACCCTAGATATCCTCACCCCTCCACCTCGCCCAGTCAAAGAAACCATCATAAAAAGCCTTTCCAAAGCAAACTTCAAATTACTTGCATCAGAAGTGGAAAGCTTCACTATCACCCTGCAGAAGGATAATGATATCCAGGATGCAGAATCCTACACCAAGGCACTTTATATACATCTTCAGGATTGCATGGACTGTGCTATCCCAAATAAAACCAAGACTCCTTCCTCAAGCAAGAGGAAACCAGTCTGGTGGACCACGGCCTTAAGCAAACTATACAATAAAAGGAGGAGACTTATACAAAAAAGGCCAAATCTCAAGTAGAAAAATCTTCCCTGATCAGCTTTAGTAAGAAATTGAGGGTCCTCATCAAGTCAACTAAAGCCAAAGAAAGTTGCCAAGGATGCCAAGGATAACCATAAGGCCCTTCTATGATTACGTCAGAAACCTAAATGGCAATGCTCAGGTCTGTTATGAGCTAGTACAAAATGGAACAAAATACACTGACCCCACTGACATTGCCATATGGCTGATAGGTTCAGTGCAAATTCCCCCCCCCCCCCTCACCACCTACAGGGCCTATTACTATTCCAGAGGATTGTGTAACTCCAGTTATTACTGATACGTTGGTTAATAAGGCTCTGTCTAAAGCTAAAAACACTGCCTCCATGGGACCAGATGGTGTCCTGGGCTGTGTCATACGTGAGCTCCAAAATGAATTAACACCGCATCTGAATACTCTGTTCAGTCTCAGCCTCTTAACAGAATATGTGCCCATAGAATGGCGCACAGCAACGGTGGTTCCGCTGCACAAGGGTGGGCCTACAACCGACCCTGGGAACTACCAACCAATTAGCCTGACCAGTCTGATCTGTAAGGCAATGGAGCGAATCATTATGGAACTCATAAATGGAGAAATTAGGAACCTCCAAACACTTGACCCCACACAGTTTGGCTTCGTCAAGGGCAGATTATGTCTCCTGAACCTGGTGAACTTTGTTGAGACAGTTACTCAGGCTATAGATAAGGGAAAGGAGGTACACATGGCTTACCTTGACCTTGCTAAAGCATTTGACACCATTCCCCATTCAGGTATTATTGATAAACTCACCAACCTGGGCATAAACCCTTACGTCACAAGATGGATCGCAAACTGGCTCTCAGACAGATCCCACAAAGTAAGAATAGCAGTGTCTATGTCTGAATCCAGACCAGTAATGACCGGTGTGCCTCAGGGCTCTGTCCTGGGGCCCCTCCTGTTTGGCATATACTTCTCAGAAGTACAGGCAAGCACTGATGGACTGTGGCTGACCAAGTTTGCGGACGACTGCAAACTGGGTGCTATAATAGAGTCTCCGGCCGACATGGATATCCTCCAGAAGGGCCTTAACGAGACTGATGCATGGTGTCAAAGCCATGGTCTCAAGCTAAATGCTACAAAATGTGTAGTAATCCCCTTTGGAAAAAACAGAGTACCCGCGAACTACCACATAGGAGATAACCCCCTGAATTCTGAAGTAGTAATAAGGGATCTAGGGACTCAAGTCGATAGTCAGCTTTCCTTTGATAACCATGTTGTCAAGGTCATTAGAAAATCCTTCTATATGACCCATCTGATCACGAAAGGGTTTGCATCAAGATCTAAGGATATAGTGGTGCCCCTCTACTCTTCCCTCATCAGACCCATTATTGAGTACAATGCACCAATTGGTATGTACCTGGCTAGGCATCTCCAGCAGCTAGAGAGACCACAGAGGTACCTCACTAAAAGGATTACTGGCCTCAAACAGTTGCCCTATGCAGCACGATTGAAAAAACTAAGGCTTTTCTCTGTTGCATACCGCCTTCTCAGAGGCGATCTCTGTCTAACATACAGAGTCATGTCCAACCCAGAACTGTTGAACATGCTCCATCTTAGCAAAACCAAATCCACTCAAGCAACACGGTCTAGGGATATAAACCTCAGCACAACAATGAATAGAATATGCTGGAGGGATAGATTCCCTTTGCAAAGACTTCCCTTGCTATGGAACAAGGTCCCGATCTACATAAGACAGAGTCCCTCACAATCACTCTTCAAGAAGAACCTTGACGAGTGGATGGGTAACAGAAAGTTCACACCAGGGATCATACCAACAGCTCTACTAGATAGGGGCCAAGGGTACTAGCTGCTAGATCAAGGGCCTAGGGAACTAACGAAAGGGGCGGTGAATACCGCACAATGTGGCTGGGCTAATATATGCCTTCGGGCAGATAGCCCAGTATCTACCTATGAACCTATGAACTACCATGGAAGATACCCATTCAGTTGGTTCTTGTACTGGACAAATTACTGCCAGTTGCACCATTCTATCTAGCTCTGGTTTTACTCTGCCCTGCATTGTTACTGGAACGTTCTGTGCTAGTCTGACAACTGGGCTTACCTTATGGTCTAACTTCATGGAGTACACAACTGGAGGTTTGCCAAGCACGCCTCTGAAAATAGCATATTCAGAAAAAAGGTTCTATGTGAAACCTGCATTGTCACTCATGCTCACATGGTGGACTTCTTTATTAAATTAAATCAGTCCCATTTTCAAACTGTCTTTGTGGCCTAACAATAACTGCATGTGTCTTTTGACTACGTAAAACTGCAAGTCATGGATGTTCTCAGCAGACTAGCAAGAAAGCACTACTGAACGTTCGGTTTGACTCTCTTCACCACCATAAGCAACAAGTTTCACACACTTTGCCAAATCAAGTTGTTCACCAGCTTTTACTTTAGCAAACACTTCTGTTGATATAAAATTGCACTTTGAACCAGTATCAGCTTTGAGCTCTACAGGTTTGCCATTAATCCGAACAGTACAAAATACTTCGCTCTTTGCTAAAAAACCTACTGCATTAACCTTTTCCTCAAGCACAGACGCATCAACATAAAAAGTAGGGTCGCAGCTTTCAATTTGATTGACTTGCTTCTTTGAATGCTCTGTTTTAAAAAAGGACTGCATTTCTTTAGATTTGCAAAGCTTTCAGAAATGATTCCACTTTTTACATCTGTGGCATTACTGACCAAAAGCTAACTACTTCTCTCATTTGGGATCTTGGTTAACACCACAATTACAACAGATGACTATGAGGTTTACTACGGGTTTTGTAAAATCACCCCTCAGTTTTGCTGCTTGTGCCCTGGGTCTTACTAAAGCTGCCCTGAGTCTAATTCTAGGGTTGGCTCCCTTTGGCCTATATCTTTTAACTTCATGCTGTCAGAGCCAGAAGCTGTTGAAGGCTGGGGGGGTGGGGCGGAGGGTGAGAGGGGCACTTAGTGATCCAAAAAGGGCAATTTTTTAAAACTATTTACTAACACAACATAAATTCACTTGAAGGACATTTTAAGTTTAGACAAGTTTCCTTTTGGTGCTTGAATTAACATTTCCTGATTGGTCTTACCTATCCCATGGTTGATAATCGTATATTAGCCCTATTGAGATAACTGGGATCATACCATAGATAATTTGAGGGGACCCATGTAAGGGATGCAGCATTTAGGAACTGTCTCTATCCATTAGTGTCATGAGGGACAATCCTGGAGTACATTTTCTGTTACCCATCCTTAGATCCAAGTTGCATTTGAATATGGACAGGGATGAGCTTTGTTTTACTTGAATGGATAGTCTGTCCTGGAACAGTGGTAGCCTCTGTGATATATATCCATCTCTCCACAACATTCAGTTTAGATACCTGGAATGAGCATTTCTAATGCCATTTGACTTGTAGATGTTCAGTAGGTCCATCAGTATTAGGTCGAAGGATGCCTTGTATGCCAGACATAGGTCACCTCTAAGCACTCTATAGGATACTGAGTATAGTGATAAATCTTTGTGGTGGTCCATGCAAGACCTGTTGTTTAGGACTTGTATCCTTTTAGTAAGGTATCTCTATGGCTATTCCAATTGTTGCATGGGTCTGGACAGATACATGCCAAAGTGGGCATTATACAAAATGATTAACCTAATGAGGGCTTTGTAAAGGGGAACAATAACATTTCAAATCTAATTACAATCAATTTGTTTATAAGCTGTTCCTCTGGGCACACTTTGGTGAAAAGTTAGGTCACTGTACACACAAGTTCCCAAATGCCAAACAACTGGGTCAGGTCTCAGGGGGTATTGTCAATTTGGCAGTTCCCTGGAGTAGATGAATTCCCAAAGGATGCAATAATGTATTTTTGGAGTTTAGTTTCAATTCACGATGCTGGCACCAGTTATTGTTTTGGACAAAGCTTCCTGCATGATGGTTAAGTCATTTGGGGATTCAATAACTGCTCCTAGCTTGCAGTAATCTCAAATTTAGTCAGCCAAAGCCTTTCATATTTACTTTTACTTTTGAGATGTATATCCAAACAGAAAAAGTCTCAGCACCAAACCCTGGGGGACTCCATTGGTGACTGGTCTCTTTCTAGAAGTAACTTCCCCTATTTTGATCTCTCGCATCCTGTGAGCAAGTTGGCAATCCAGCTAGTGATGTGTTTGCTCCTAGATTATTCATCTTTTGTGCTATACCTGAGTAGAGGATTGTGTCAAAAGGCTTGGCTGGGTCAAGGTAACGTGGTGTGAACTGTTTTTCCTTCATCCATTGCTTTGGTGACAAGAGTAAAGCTTAAAATTTGCCCATGATTTTGAGCCTTTCATGCTCTTTCTCCTGATTCTTGTCCTGAGAGGCTGAAAGATCAAACAATACAATCTCGCAATGGAAACAGACTTAGCATGAGCAGTAAACTTCTCTGTCCTTAATACTCACATTCATTGAAATGACATGAAAACCTACATTCATTTTGCATCTGGCCAGTGGAGGACTAAGCTTACCTTGCATACTTCACAACTGTACAGATTTTCGCAGAATGTCCAGATTTTTGGCTCATATTTTTGGCCTGTTCCTCTTTTTTTCCTGGCAAATCACTGGAATGATCTTATGATTGAAGTCACTAAATAATGACATACATTTGAGTTTCAGACTTCAAATCCTTCAGAAAATGTATATTAAAACAAATCCTGTTACTATAGCAACTCTATAAGTTTATAAGAGCAATATTTAAAATATATCCCTATTTGTACCCCCATTTTGTCAAGCTTAGTCCTGATTTTTTGCATTAACAGGCCACATTAAAGGGATCTGCAACTAATGAAGAGGTTACTGCTAGCAAACAACTTTATACTTCATTGTTTTATCTACAAATAAAATGCCTGTTGCCCTTGAAGAATAAATTGCCTATGTTACATTAAATAAATGATATGCTAGTAATATTACAATAGGGAATGAATGGCAAAATGGTAACAGGTTCATAGTTACTAGATAACTCCTCCAAAGGAAGGCATTTACAGGACTGCAGCATCCACTCCCTTTAAAGTACAGCACAGAACAGTATCAGCAATCCACCTGCATACCGTGGGAATAGAGCCCACAGCCTTCTGCATCAAATGCAAGTATACTACCTGCTGTGCTACTAACAATACAAGCAGACTTGGCATAAGCAGCACTAAACTTCTCTTTCCCTGAACCTCTCAGCTCCTTGCAAAATCCATTTGAAACTCAACTAAATCTCTCAACTTTGCAGTACAAGAAATCTGGAAAAAGCCAAAATTTATTGGGGGGGGGGGGGCAAAGGCCCAAAACCAGGGACACATTTTAAACATTGCTTATACAATTTTAGAAAGTTGCTAGAATAAAGTGCATTGTGTTACCATGTGTTTCATGAAGGATAGGAAGACCAAAACTTAAAGGGCTATCATTATTTAGTGAATTCAGTTCGTAATGATTTGTCAGAAAAACACAAATTGTAAGAGAAACAGACCAAAGTATTCTGTGAAAATCTGGACAGTTGAGAGCTATGGGCTCAACTTCTTGAATCACAAGTGGTGGCATTGGTATTGAATTCAGGGTCTGTTTTCTTATGTACACACACACACACACACACACACACACACACACACATAGACACACATACACACACACACACGCGCACACACACACACACACACACACACACACACACACACACACACACACACACACACACACGCACACACGCACACACTCACACACAACTGGGCAATATGTAAGAATAAAACTCACTTGCTCACACACTTAACCTCACTCAACGGAACAGTTAGTTTAAATTCTGAGTGTAAGTGTGGACTGTGTTTAGATCTGCTCAAACACTTACCTCACTCAATGAACAGCTAGTTTAAATTCCATGCATAAGTGTGGACTGTGTGTAAATCTGCATTGGTGCGCAACGCATGAACTGCCATCTTGGAGTTTTTTTTTTTTTTAATTGTTGAAGACTCATGGCCAGGGTACACCCCTCCACGGGGTTCCTAGGTAATTGCCTATAGAGACAAGATGGTCTTGTAGCTGTAAACCGTATGGTTCCGGAGCCCTAGCATGCTGCATACTATCAACATTCATGCTGGAAAAAGCTGCTTGCATGCTCTTTTAATTCGTAAGCATATTTGTGTGCTTTTCTGTAAGCTCATGTATCTAACAAATCTCTATGGCTTTGCTTAAAGTTAAATCACTGTCTCAAAGCAAACTCTATCTCACTGCATCATTAACACCATACGCAAACCTGTCTTTTATCAACTCATCTCTCAAATCACCAAATCTGCACATTTTTTCCTTGTTTCTGAAGTTAGTTATATATGCTGCAAAAGTTTCACCAGGCTTTTGGTTTCTTGTGTAAAATATGTTACTTTCCATTGTAATATTCGTTTGAGGTTTGCACATTTCTCTAAATTTACATTTTAAGCACTCAGGGTATTCCCACATTTCTGCCTGTACCACAATATGGCAGTCTTCACCTCCCCTGGAAACACAGCAGGTGCATACACAAATGAATGTTCTCTTTCAGTGGCCTGTGAACCAGCTAGATTAAGCAGAATAAATGCTTTTATACATGCGCCTATTTCAGAAAAAGCAGCCTGTATGAAAATATCATATTCTTGCTCAAACACTCTCCAATTTTCTGCAATATCATTATCAAACACAAGTGGACCAGGTCTGTGAAGTTCCTCTGCCATGCCAAAGAACTTTCAAACACACACCATGTACTTGTAATTATATTTAACTGCACAACAAATTCTTTGAAATAACTGTATTCTTTGAAAAGACTGTGCTGTAATACTGTTCACATTGCCAACATTTTGCACACTTCTGACACTTTGACTAGCTTTAGTTAATACAAAAAAGTACTGCATTGCAAAAAACATGCTCATTTTCTTTTTTTGAACATTTTATATGATTCAGATACTGTTTCAAATGTTTTCATAATTATTTTGAGTACTTTTATCAACATGTCGCAAGCAGGTTCAAACATTTCATTTACTCAGTAATTAATTTTGAATGCTTTGTTTTATATTCATTGACTAAAAAATCATTTAAGCAAATTTAAGTATCTGCAAATTGTTTTTGCTCTGTTTGCAAGTATTTTGTGAGCCACTCCTGTATATTCCTCCATTATTGTCTGTGCACCTCATGGTTTTGACTTTGAATCCCATTCTGATACCATGTCACCTGGCTTGTGTATTCAAATAAGACTATGAGGCTTGGGTGTTCGTTTAAGAAATTTATTACACACAAACACATCAGGATGGATGACTGGAATATTAAATTTAAACGAACTAGACTGACTGACTGCTACATACATACTTGAATTCACTACGAATGCTTACACAAAATGGCACTGTGCTTGCATGTGCTCAGTACCTATATGCACGTGCCCATGAACTATATTGGCTTTGAAGTTACAACACACACTATGATCTACAATCACCTCCTCATTAATTGATGCAGTTTCTGTTAGATGTTATAGAGTATTTCACATTATTCAAATATTCCACTAGGTGGCACCAGTTACCAATATTTGGATATCTATTATTGCTACATGAAAGCTGACTGCTCTTAGTCACTTAGTAACAGCCATGAACCTATGAACCACACTGTTCATTTAAAACTATATTAACACAAAACTGTTTCTTTGCAGCAGTTTCTAGATACCTTTGATGGAAAGGCTGCTTCTCAATATTTTCTCAGCTAATACATGCTTCATAAGCAATGACTGAATTCCATCATGATCAAAATATATCTTTGATAAAATAAAATTTTATTTATTGAAAACATTCCCTGTGGTTGTACACAAGAGACAAGGGTTCAGCAGGAGGAGTGAGATTTAAGGGAATGCAAGTATTTGGCAAATTATGCAATGTTAGAGTGAATGAAAATCATTAAAAGGAAAAGTATACTGTTTGAAAATAACAAAGGGGATGTTTTATGATTTATTTTCTTTTCTATTGCTGTATATGTACCTCTGTTGCTTTTTAAAAATGCCATGCTTAATGAAGATTAAAAAAATAAGACAGTCCATTGCACCAAAAGCCCCTTCTGATAACAGCTAAGTAAGGCATGGCTGTTCTCTGATCTTAAAATGCTTCTGATTTTCTACCAGGTTGTAAAGCAGTATAGCTGACTGCCAGATATTGCACGAGTCATTAAATTCAATAAGCATGATCTGTCCTTCGTTACCAGAAATATAATAATCTGGTGGCTCCACAATCACTTACATCAGCAGAACATCAGTACAAGAAGTAGGCTGGGCTATTCATAAATATCGAGTGCATTCCCTAAAGGGGTTGTATGATGGCTATTCTTTAACATCATGAGAGTTCCTTTACGGAGTTGTGCGATGGGTTATTTGTAAATATATTCAGAGTGACCTAAGAGAGATGTGTGATAGACAGTAACCATTTGAAATGGCAGGACCCACAACATTGAGTCCCAAAAATATGGAGACTGGATGGCCGAAAGAATGGACATAAATACACAGTCTGAGATGCCATTTCTTGGAATATTCCCTTTTCTCAGAGGTATGACGATCTCGGAGTTTGGACATATAAGTTCAAACATGGGTGGGTGCACACACACACCCCCCCCTGCAAAAAGAAGTTTTAAGGAAAAGAACAATTTGCAAGATTCTTTTTTTTCTTGTGTTTTCTGTCTCTCTTGTTTTTTTTTTTTTTGGCTTGTTGGCACTCTGCATTTTGAGTGCTGACATTTCAATACAAGTCATGATGGACTGTTCATGAACATCATGCTGCAACATTCCCTAAATGGGTTGCAAGGTGGGCTGTTCATGAACATCATCCACAGACACTTAAAGTGATTTTGCATGACATTACTTCTCTGCAGTTCTGATAAAACGGAATCATACTACCTGCAGGGAAGCAGCATTCTCCACAGCCTCATTAAGGTACTACATATGATGTTCTATTACTGGCAGGCAGCTTCCATGCAAAACAAACAAACATGCACACACACACACACACACACACACACACACACACACACACACACACACACACACACACACACACACACACACACATGCACTTTATCACACACACACACACACACACACACACACACACACACACACGTGCATGCGCACACACACACACACACACACACACACACACACACGTGCATGCGCACACACCCACAGACATACACAAACAGAAAGGCACACTCTCAGATACACACATACCTTCTCCACATCCTGGTACCTACCCTGCACCACCTTCTACATCTGTAGTGGTAGAGAGTCCAGTGAGGCTTCTGTATGCCAACCACTGCAGTCATAGCATTAGCTGATTTCTAAAACTTTCAGCCCCTAGTATCATGACAACAGAGGTTGAATTTTAGCATATTATGCTAGTTAAGGGATCTGGTATAGTAACTGCTCTAACTGGCAGGAGTACAGGTACTTCACACTGCTGGGGAAGGGGCAAGTATGGTTGCTGATGTGTGCTTATCTGCAAAGGTAGTACAATGTGCCTTTACTTCTCAATGTTTTTCTGTTTTTATAGAGTGTCATTCCTGGGAACAACCCTTCACCAGTTCTTACCAATTATCAGTCTACTTGGATTATTAGGGCTCGTGTTTGTTTTTCAGTCTTTCTGAGTTTCCTCTGCATGCAACCACCCTGCACATCATCTGCCCCATGTACTTGGTTCAAATCCTCTATTGTTATTATTATTAATGTGTCTTCATAGAAACTTAGGTTCTTTGCTAACATTCTGCTTAGTTCTTTGTATGTCTCTTAAGGGGGAATGTAAATTCCACATATTGTTATTATTTGCCCATGTAGTGAGTCCTTTAGTCCTGCACACCTGCCTTTTTGATCTTCCATCGTCCCCAACAACTGAAAGGGAAAATTCTCTTTTACCAGTACCACATCTCTTCTCCTTGCTCCTGCATATATTGAATCTGAGATCACTGTTATCACTTTTCATTTCTTTGTTGATGTTCTTCATGATTTAAATGCATTTCAATTAATGTTATTATTCTCGTCCCTTCTCTAGCGTAGCTAACATTCTTTCTATTTTAATGGTGTTTGTTAACCCATTTATATTCCAGACCAGCTCATTGCTGTTATCTCACTCACCTGCCTTTCTGCTTATATAGATGAGCCTATATAATGTTTCCTTTTCCCACTAGGCCTTTTACATTATCATGATGGCAAATTTAGATAGCAATAGAGTTTAACTTTGATATATCCACCTATCTTTCATTTTGTTCCTCACATACCCTGCTGTATAAAACCTAGTGTGCTGTTACTCAATGACCCTATAATATCTTCCTTCCCTTCCTGTTGGTGATAAACAACTTTTTTAGATATCAAACATATACATTTAAATTTAAATGTTTTGCAAAGTCTATAGTGGCCTTCCAAGGCATGGTCATAATATCCCCAATGTACATTCCACGCAACCAGCTCCCAAGTGTCTATCAGCATGACTTCTATAGATAGTTCAGTCACACTTGTCATTCCTCTCCAGCTAAATGTTGTCATAATCCAGTTTATGGATCTCTCAAATTGAGCCAATTGAGTGCTCAGTCCTTGGGCCCTGCTTGCTCCTGAATCAATGGTGTCCAGATAGTCATATCATAAAATGTTTGTGCACAGACAGGAGATTCCTTTGGTGTTTTATTCAAAATCACTCCACCACAATTCCCAGCTGTTAAGTTTCCAGTTCTTACACCCCTTACATCTTGTTATAAAGTCCTCTCTCTTGCCGACTGTATTTCTGTGTGACACTGCTGTGCTATCTCTGACCTTTCCATGAGTAATTCATATTTCTTAAAAAGTTGAAAAAGTCTACCCATACATAGCACAGTTGCTTGTCCATCTCCTTGTATTTTAGCTGTTGTTTATTCCCCAGGCATGGGTAATACATTCATTCCCATCTCTACCTTATCGCTCACTCTCATATAGTCAATTCAGCACTCTTTTCAGCCTTCAGAGGTTTTAGCTCCCCTAAGCAGCAATATTTTGCAGGTTGCAGGGCATAGCAGTGTAACGTTAAGTCCTTTGTGTTTAACCGGGTTGGATTATGGAATGGAAAGTTGCAGTTTTCCTCCTGTTTTCAATAGAATATTCCTGATCGATAAAAATTCCTTGCAGTTCCAAATGTCCTCTTGGCCTCTGGCTTCCAGACAGCAGATAGGATCTTTTCCTTTTGTCTGTAGGTTTCAAAGTATACTATTACCTGTCAAGGGTTGCAATGGGCACCTGGTTGCCATCCTGTCTGATGCTCGTGTTCAATTACTATTGTGTCACTGGGTATTCCTGTCCACTTTCCTAGCCAGTGGGCTACAAATTTGGCATAATCCTTCACTTCAGCTCCCTCAGTTATTCCTGATAATCTTATATTCTTCCTGCAAGTTTAATCCTGTTGTTCTCATATCATTTCCTGCAGCATTTCTAACATGACTTCTGTTGCATTAGTCCTTAGACATAGCTGCTTCATCTTCATCAGTGTATCTTGTACTGATTCTGCATAATTACTTAGTACATTTTCCGTTTCTTTCATTCTTTCTGTTGTTTCATCCATAAATGTCTCCAGTGTCCTGTTCATTATCTTCATCTCTCCCATAACTTCTTTTAACATTACAGGGGAGTCATGGCCAACATCCACCATAGTTGCCCAATTGCCCGCCTGTTGCTTCTGAGGGGTTGGTTCCAGAAGTGTACTCTTTCACATTTTGCATCTTTTTTGTACACTTTCCTCTTCTGTGAAATTCACTTAGTCCATCAATACAATGCAAGCTGTGTTTTTACTTTTTATCATTTTGAATGTGAAGATTTTAATTTTAGATGGACTGGTAGGGAACAGTTGGTTTTCTCTACATAGCATATCAAAAGTCCACAAATGCAGTTACTCCTGGGTCTATATTACCAGATTGAATGTTTAGGTTTTCAAATACCTAAACATTGTTCGTTATGTGGATTTTGCCCTTTTTTCCAATGTAGAGCGATCTCAGAGTTAGTATATTTAGTTGAGGGGGGGGGGGTTTAAAAGTTTTTTTTTTTTTTTTACGGCCAAGGGAATTCTTTCCCTGCGTGAAAGTGGACATTCGCAGTTTTTGGATTTCGACATTACCAATTCGATGTTTCGGTATTCGAAAATCTAAACATTCAATCTGGTAATATAGACCCGTTATTCATGTCAAACTTCATTCCTCAAATTATTTTTTAAAGCATTCCAAATAGTCCTAACATTTAAAGTAACATATCAAATAGCCCATAAAGCAACATGAATAAATATTAAGCAGTGCATTTATAAGAAAGACGTAAAAAATATTTTAATAAACAAAAAAAATGTTGATTCTTCTATGCAAAAAAATCCATCTTTAAATATATTATGTTCCTTCAAGCAATTATTGATTAAAAATGTATTACACTTGGCTGGATTCCAAAAGCTATTTGTGGACAGGGAAGCACACCAAAGAAATACTTATAGATTTCAGAAGGCAAACTGAAAGTAGTCTGAGTGCTTAGCTATTCAGCATAAGATAATTATGGATTCTGTGCATGCCAGTCTAATTCCAAAGCACGTTGCATATGCCAAATGCAACTTAATTGTGACAAACTGCAATGCCTACTCTGTTTCTGAAACTCTCGGTTTATGCTATACAGCCTCACAAGGAACAGAAGCTACTACTATGGATTCTGCTGCATTCCGTAAGAGTACCACAAAAAAAAAAAAAAAGAAAGAAAAAAAAACTGCAACCTGCAGCTAATAAAGTGCAAAAACCATGAATGAGGATGTGGCAATGCACCCTAGAGGGCAGCCAGCTAGAATGAGAGCAAGGTTGTTGCAATGAAACCAGTTGTCAGACCAACAAATAATTGACAGGTACCACCTAGACAGACAGCTGGTGCAGGTTGTCTGCAAAGTGTGCCCACACACATCTGTGGGAACCCTGTGAGGAAACTCCATCCCCCTTGAAACCAAAGTGTGTTTCAGCCTGGGTGGGAATTACTATCAAAATAGGAAAATCAAAAGAATTGTCTACTTTTTGATCAAATTCGTTATACAAATTTGATAATACAGAATTACCAAAATGTCAGAAATGGTAACCACAGAATTGAAATTCGAACACTGGATGTTCCACTGTTGAAATTCCATGTAACTGGTAATGTTTTTGCAGGGGGCAAGCCCCCCTGCACCCCCCCATATCCCCTGCATATTATATATTCCAAATCTGAAATCTCACTACAGTAAGGAAAAGAGTACATTTCCTGCGCTCACTACAGTGCGATCTGTTATCAGAATGTCGATCCCATATTAGCAAATGTGCACAACTATTTGCTAATAAGGATTAGAACATTTCCGGGTCGGCATTATGGAAACTGGAAAACATGCATTTGGTCATCCCAATTTCGCATAAATGCCGTTCCACATTTTGATAGTAAACGAACTGAGTGCATTTGCATCTGGGTCATTCCAGAAACACATAGGGGATGGTGTGTGTCACAAACACCTGCCTGTCATATCCTGGCAAAATTCCTGGCAGCAATGTGCATCAATGTAGATGACTACATACACTTTCCATCCATCCCATGGAGAAGAACTGCAATGCACCAGTTCTACAATATCACAAACTTCCTCCGTGTACTTGGTGCAATAGTATGTACACATATCCTTTTAAGACCCCAGTACATCCTGAAACAGACCAATATATAAGCAGAAAGGGCTGGACATCCCTGAGCTACCAGTTCATGTGTGCAACAGATATGTGCAGCATAACAGACCTCATGGCAACACACCCTAGAAGTATCCATGATGCTGCATATTGAGGGAAAGTGGAGTGAGGGCCACATTCCAGCAAGGTGAGATATCTGAGGGACTATTACTGGGTAAGTGCAGGAACACAGCTAGGATGTAAGCTAAGGACATCCTTTCCAACAATATCCACGCTGACAACATTTGTATTTACTCTCCCAACAGATGTCTGTCGTTATCCACTTGACTCGTGGCTAATTTTCACCTACAGTGAACCATCCAACCCTGCAGAGGAGGCCTATAACACAACATAAACAATAACCAGAAATACCATAGAGCATGTGTTTGGTATACTGAAAGCTAGGTTCACATGTCTAGACACATCTGGGATTGCACTGCAATACACACCTAGGAAGGCAGCACAGAAGATAACGGTGTGTGCCATGCTGCACAACATACTAACTATAGCACATGGTGGTCTTCCAGCTGCAGGTATGGCTGAACTACCCCAAGAACCACAGATGATAGAATATGACATCCCGCAGGTATCAGAGGAGGAGAAGGAGAACACAGGACAGAAGTCACAGGCGTATGCAATGCAGTTTGCGACCTTAAGTGCAGGTCCAGGCAACACAGCAGCATCTGACCCACAACTTTGAGTCATGACAAGCCACACATACATGAGTACACAGATTAAAAATTAATATTCAGGTGTTGCCCCACCACAACAGTACATATTGCATCTAATGGAAGTTGCCCAGTAGATGTACACACTGACCATCAGGCATAACAACATAATCATAGCATATTCCAACATGAACATATGCAAATGTGTCACAACAAAGATCAATGACTGAGGGCACAACTGACACAGGTATGCATATAGACTCATACTGTTGTATCAGTGTATGGCACACAATAAGGGACACACATCAGTGCAACACATTCCTATCTGTCCACTATAAAAAGCTGCAAACAGGTAAACAATGTAGGACATAATGCCAAACTGTTGTTAATATCACAAACCAAATATATCAGTGTTACTACTAGATAAAGTGACGTAATAAATAGTGTGAGCCATGGTTAGTAAAACTGTTAACTCCCAAGGCATCAAACATGTCAACAAATGGGTCTATATCACTTTATCAAATTCTTATTCAGCAAATAGCCATTCATCAAACTTCTGTTTATCAAAGCAGCTAATAACTGAATGGCTTTTTAAGTGAAATGTTAATTAGAGCAAATCAGTGGTAGGCCAACCAAGCGACCATAAAAAAAACATAAAATTTAAAAACTACAAAGGTGGAGGGTTATGCCCTCAGAACCCCCCACAATGTGGGGGACTTCAGCCCCCACACCCCCTAATTAAATATACCAACTCCAAGATCACACTACAGTGGAGAAAAGGGAAAATTCCATATGGTGGCCAACCGCTGGTTTGCCCTAGGAAAAATTCACCACTCAATGAATAGCAGCTTCGATAAAAAGAGGTTCGATTACTGGTTATTCAATGAATAGCAATTCAACAAAGTGATGTAGACCAATCAATGAATACAGCACTCATCACTGCCACAGGGTGAGAATGACAGTACCGGACAGAGTGGATCGACTGTCTGTGTTAGTCTAATGCAGTCTAGGGTGCCCACACTGGCATTTCACACCACAGTCTAGTGTGTCCCTTACCCATCTGGTAGAACTTGGCTCAGGTTGCTCCACAGAAGAGACTGAGATGGTGATGCCAGCATGTGGAGGTGAAAGAGCATGACTGCGAATTGACTGTCTGGTTGTGACTGCTGGACATACAGCAGATGGGCCAACATGGGAAGTGCATGTAGATTGGAGCACAGACATTGATGCTGATGGCCAAGGTTGGTTCTACCGAGAGGGGCCTGCCTCACCCATGTGGCAATCAGCTAAGCAACGTCAGTGCATGCAGAATCCTGCTTGTAGTACGGCACTGTTGTAGTACTGTAGACACCAGGGATGTTACTGACCATGACACAGATAACATAACTTTTATTCTGAGCAGCCAATGACCCCATTACCACACTGTGTCTGCACTCCTGTCCTTCATGCAACACACCAAGCTGCTCTGCAACACGATCTGTGGCACAGGCAACTGCATAGATGTCAGATCCATGATGTTGCTAGGAATGTCCATTTGCCTGTAGAAGTAGGCTGACACCCTCTAACACCTGCCCATGCACACCAGCTACATGCCTATGTCTACTGCAACAGCCAGTATCAATGTATTGTGGGGAACTGTCAACATCAGCAGCAGTCTCAATGTGGGTCTGTTGTTCACAGGTCTCATCCTGTCCACCATCCAATGTCCCCTCATTGTCAGAATAGTTGGACAGGTTTCCCTCCAGATCTGAGGCTACAGCTGCATTCACATGACTGTCACCATCTTGGCTGGACTATGTCACCATGTCACTGTCCTGTGTTCCAGGGGCCATGCTACCATATGAGACACATAAGTTCCCATATCGTCATTGCTGGATGGTTAATGGAGGACACAAATAGCTGATGTGCTAAAAGAAGAGACAAATTTATTTAACATTTGTTGACCTGGAAAGTCCAACTAGGACAGAGCCTATTTTCAGAGGAGGCCCAGAGAGAAATGCTCCAGACGCATGTCTTTAGATTGTGGAAGGAAACTGGAGTACCCAAAGAAAACCCACACAAATGCAAGGAGAACATGCAAACTCCACACAGAAGGCACCCCAGCTGAGAATCAAACAGGAGAACCTCTTGCTGTGAGATGACAACATTAACCGGTGCACCACCATGCCGCCCATCAAATGACAAATGACACATATCAGGACAATGTGCTTACTTCACATGCTGTAAATCATTAAGGACATATGACACATATATCTCACTGCAGTTTTACAGATAATAGGGACTTACAGTTAGATCTTGTCTGTGTATGGGTCACAGAATCTACATAACAGGGAGTTGACAATTAGGTTACATATCCAAACTGCATGGTGGCTGTCCTATGAATAAGTAGAAGGGCACAGTATTAATGGAGGACAAAAGCAGGAGTAACAGCCATTATATGTAAGAAACAGGTAATAGCATACCACTGACAGATTCCCACTGTTGTGAGTTGTGTGCTGTACTGAAGATCCAGCAGTGAGAAATTAAAGAGAAAGACAACATAGTCATGTATGCAGGCAACAGAATACAGACAGCATGACATATGTGTCACAGTAATGGGGGCTGCAGATATATTCATGTGACGGCCATTGCACCTGCTGGCCAGATGTTTCTGTTTAGAAAAACAGTTACATTAATATCATGTATCACAGGTCTGCTACACATTACTGCAAACCATGAACTTGTTGTGGTAACATACCTTGTCTGCCTCGACTTGCACCTGCATGACTTGGGTCCCCACTGGCTATACCTGCAGTGTACAATGTTAAGGAAATATCAATATGACAGTAAACAGCAGTGCCATGACATTAGGCTGAGGCAATAATAGATAGTGGTCATAGTAACACTGTATGAAGACCCTCACCTGCCATTCCCCGGTGTTGTCCAGAAGTAGATGGACCTGTGAATATTAATCCAAAGAGGATTACACATGTTGGTTGCACTGTTCTGTCTGCACTGCTGTTGTATGAATGCATGTCATTACACTTACATTCAGTATCATTACCCTATATGGATCTGTGTGCACGTCACAATTCAGTTTTGCTGCTGTAAATCCAGAATGACAATACATGAATATGTATACAGCAACAATATGCGATTAATTAATTTTTAGTCATCCATGTATGCAATCTAAGACATACAAGTTCGGCCTGGAACTCTTGCTTCTATCCCACACCCAGGTATGCATCACATCCCACATGCCATATGCAAAGAGGCAAAAAATATTGTGATCTCATTGGGGGGGGGTCAATGATGGGCCACCACCGGTGGCATCCCTCGATCTCTCATACAGTCATAAACTGTTGAAAGCACAGATCCTCAATCTCTCATACAGTCGTAAACTGTTGGCTGCACAAAGGATCATATCAGAGCAGCACTGGTGACATGCCTCACAATAACTATTACAACCTCCAACTGCATTAATCATGTTGGTAATGTCAGCCCACATTTCATTCCTCCATACTGTATTCCCTCCACGTCCAAGCAGTTTATGTCCATCTTGTCACAGAGCATCTAATATGTCATTTTCCTGTGGGGAGAATTTGTCACCCCTAGGTCCATTTACCGTCAGGAGAAATTGTCATCCCTAGGTCCATTTACCGTCAGGAGAATTTGTCATCCCTAGGTCCATTTACCGTCAGGAGAATTTGTCATCCCTAGGTCCATTTACCGTCAGGAGAAATTGTCATCCCTAAGTCTGTTTACCATCTGAAAGAGAGTGATTTGAACATGTTCATATTCATGGGGGGACCCAGTTATGCAGATGATTATATGGGAAGCTTATGTCACCACAAACAGTATATATTTCTGTGCAATGCAAAAGTCTTTAAAAACACTCACTGTGCCATATAAAAACTTACAACAATGCCTGCATTCATAACAGTTGTAAAATCAACATAACTTTTGATATTGGTAGAGGCTGTCTGTGGGATTTGAACCCTTTATACTACATATCTATCAAGTGAAGGTCCAAAGACAATAACAGCATGCCACAAGCACCTGTACATACTACATAGTAAAATACTACATACGTTATCAATTGAATACCTTACAGAAATAATCAGAAAATCTCAGTATCTGTAAGCAGGCCACAGAGGGTACAGATCCTTTTTATAATGAACCACTAGTTATAAGATTTGTGTTAAGAATCATCAGTGAATAAATATCCTTATCGGCAAAAGGACATAGTACATATGGATAATGTCAGAATTAGTAGGTTTCAGTACATACACCACGGAGTGTATGGAGTCACCCACAAGACGTACAGATAATCTGGAAATCTTTCTTTATGTGGTGTTCACTTTTGCTATGTAAATCTGTCTTTACAACTACAAATGAGAAATGAATGCTTGTCCTTAATGCAGATGGCAATACCTGTATGCATAAAGGTAAATCAAGCAGCACTCCAGTAAACTTTATTTATTTATTTCCAGTTTGATTACCGGGGAAGCCCACTGGGCCCAAAGAGCCAATTTTCAGTGGAGGCCCAGGGAGAAAAGCTCCATGAAACAGATTACAGTAAAGATAGCAGTCCAATAAAAATAAAAGTACAAGTACAAATACATATCAAATAATACAAAGCGTGAGCAATAGTGCCCATAGTGGAAAAATAGCATGCAAACACATTTTAACAAATTCGTACAGTTAAAGTCAAAAGTGAAAACGGATTTCCAAAACCAGGAATTTTAATGAACCTCATTAATTATGTATGGTGGAAATGGTACTTAAACATAGATGCATATCAGATGCTCTTACATTCAGTTATACCTGATCTGTACTCTCTGTGGCCTGCTTACAAGCATTTATCTTAAAACACAGATTTTCTATAAAAAATACATCTAAACAGATACATTTGAAAATGAGTAATATTAACAGAAGTAATATTCCCCAAAACAGAAATGTTAGCAGGAGCCGATTTACCTTATCAAATACCTATGACTCAAGTATAACTGAAAGTAAGAGCATCTGATATGCATCCATGTTTAAGTACCATTTGTACCATACATAATTAATGAGGTTCATTAAAATTCCTGGTTTTGGAAACCCATTTTCACACATCTGCATAAGTTCTCAAAATTCATTGCATTAACCAATTGCTCGACAAAACAGGAAAGTGCTCCAAATACCCAACAGAATTTGATAAACTGTACCATGTGTGCCTGTTCTCTTCCAATGATCTAATAACATGACACAAGTACCCCTTTTAAATATTGATTTTGATACATTTACAGGTTAGACCATTGCTACCTGCAAACTGAGTGAGAGTACTGAAATTATCGAGATGGCTACTTCCAACAGGCTTCAATATGTCCAGGCACCCAGTTGGTCTGAGGAGCAGATCACACAGATGCTGACCATCTACAATAGAGTGGACCATCGGATGAAAGCCAGACCAAAGAACTTCGCGATGGTCGACATTTGGAACCAGATTATGAAAGATCACTGATGACATACAAGGATCAGCCAGAATGGAGTGCAGGTTCATCACCACTACAACGGCCTGCACTGGAGGGACTCAGAGGAGCATCATTGGAGGGTTCATAGGTTCATAGGCTGGTACTAGGTTATCAGCCCTAGGGCCTATACAAGCCTAGACATAACAATTCCCTGGCTATTTCTTCCAACACTATTTACTTCGCTGGACCCCTGTCTAGTAGGGCGACTGACGTGATCCCTGGGGTGAATTTCCTTTCTCCCATCCAACCGTCAAGGTTCCTTTTGAAGAGGGCCAAAAAAGGCACTCTGCTTGACATGTATGGGCAATCTATTCCAGAGTCTGGGGAGTCTCTGGGTCAGGAACATATCCCTACAGCATGTTTTGTTTATTGTGATGACAAGGTATAGATCCCTGGAGCGTGTGGCTCTGAGGGATTGGGATTTCTTTCAGTGTAGCATGTCCAATAGCTCTGGGTTTGATATGGCCTTGTATGTTAAGCAGAGATCACCTCTGAGTAGACGATATGCGACAGAGTATAGCTGGAGTTTTTTAAGGCGGTCAGCATAGGGCATCTGCTTTAGGCCTGTGATTCTTGTAGTGAGGTATTTCTGCGGCCTTTCCAGTTGTTGCAGATGTCTTGAGAGGTACATACCAAATGGGGCATTGTATTCTATAATGAGTCTAATGAGGGATGAGTACAGTGGGACAATGACCTCCTTTTTTCTGGATGAAAAGCCCTTAGTGATGAGGTGTGCCATATAGAAGGATTTCCTGACTGTTGTGGCGATGTGGTTATCGAAGGTGAGACCACTGTCCACCTGTGTCCCTAAGTCTCTTATCACAATTTCGGTGTTTAGTGTACTGCCACCTATATGCTAATTCACGGATACATGTTTTTTCCCAAAGGGGATAACTATACATTTCTTGGCATTGAGCTTGAGCCCATGGCTCTGGCACCAAGCATCTGTTTCTGTAAGGCCCTTTTGTAGAGTATCCACATCATTTGGGGATTCAGTAATGGCTCCCAGGTTGCAGTCATCTGCGAACTTTGTTAGCCAGAGTCCCTTAGTGTTGGCCTGTACTTCAGAGAAGTAGATGCCAAACAAGAGCGGTCCCAGGACTGAACCCTGAGGTACTCCACTTGTCACTTGTCTGGAGCTGGATTTGGAGTCGGCTACTTTTACAGTGTGGGTTCTATCAGTAAGCCAGTTAGCAACCCATTGGGTGACATAGGGATTAATGCCCAGCTTAGTAAGTTTATCTATGATTCCAGAGTGGGGGTGGTGTCAAAGGCCTTGGCAAGGTCTAGATAGGCTGTGTGGACCATCTTACCCTTGTCCATGGCTCTAGAGACTGATTCGAAGAAGTCAATCAGATTCAGGAGACAAGATCGGCCCTTCACGAACCCAAACTGGGTGGAGTCCAGTGTTTGAAAGTTGCCAATGTCTTGTCAGACTGATGGGGCAGTAGTTTCCGGGATCCAAGGTGGATCCCCCCCTTGTGGAGTGGGATAACTGTAGCTCTGCGCCACTCAGAGGGCACAAAATCTGAGGTGAGGCTATGATTAAACATGACACTTAGGTGAGGTGCCAGTTCATATTGTAGTTCATGCAGTACACAGCCCGGGATGATATCTGGTCCCATGGATGCTGTATTCTTAGCTTTGGAGAGTGCGTTTTTTTACCTGTGTGGCCGTTATTACCGGAATTTGGCAATCTTCCGGTATTGAGATGGGCCATTTAGGGGGTGAGAGGGGGGTGAAGTTGGCACTGAATCAATCTGCCAGGATATTGGCAATATCCTTTGGATCAGTATATTTAATGCCATTTTGTTTTAGCTCAGAACAGATCTGAACATTGCCATTTAGATTCTTGACATAGTTATAGAATGCCTTGTGGTTGTCTTTGGAATCTTTGGCAATTTTATTTTCGTAACTAGCTTTGGAGGATTTTATGAGGGATCTCAGTTTCTTACTGAGGCTGGTAAGAGAGTTTTTTGCATCCTGGGATTTTACTCTTTTCTGCAACAGTTTCTTCCTTTTGTTGTAAAGTTTGTTTATGTCAGATGTTTATTGCTGAGGTGTGGAGACAGCCAGTGGATCCCTACTGTAAGTGTCACAATCCTATGTATATATAAGCATTCATATGGAATTTAGAGATATACCTGTGTCCCAAATATGTCATATACATTGCTTTTATAACCATTAAGCAGCTATTTTGACAATTAGCTCATCTGTATAATTAAGAAATCATGGTTAATGCTCTCCATATAAGTATGGGTTCTATTCCCATTTTGTTAATTTATTTACTAATGTTTATAATATACATAATTCTGACTTTTGTAGATGTACTAGGATAGAACATTTTGTGCTACCATGCATTTCCTGAAAGATAGGAATACTGACACTTAAATGGCTATCATTTAGTGAATTCAGTTCTCACTGATTTGCCAGAAAACCACAAATTTTAGGAGGAAGAGACCAAAAGTATGAGCCAAACATTCCAGACATTCAGTGAAAATCTGGACAGTTGAGAGCTATGGACTCAACTCCTTGAATCACAGTAGAGAATTCAGGCTCTTGTTCCTTCTACCTAAGGTACAAAGTTTGAGCCTGAGTAACACTAAACACCAGGTATACCTAATTGGAGAATTTTACACACATACCTAATTGGGGTATTTTACACACACACACATGCACACACACACACACACACACACACACACACACACACACACACACACACACACACACACACAGAGTTAACTCAAACTACTTCCCTTACTTGAAGCAGCAATTACACCCCCCCCCATTCCCTTACTTGCTGAACCAACAACTGTAAAAATCAAACTTCCTTACTTAAAGCAGCAATTTTCATTCCCTTTGTTTGTGAAGCAGCAAAACACTGTATTTCGTTAACATCCCGACAGGATGTCTGTGTGACAACACATACACATACACAGACATGATGTGACCGGATGCATACACACGCACAGACATGATGTGACTGGACCAGCTATTGGACCATTCTTAAAGAATAACACACTTAGAACACAGTGCCTTTTTTTAATTAAGCTACTAAATGTGACAGTCCCAAAAGAGCCGCCCGGGGAAGACCAGCCCTCTTGCCACCCCCCACCCACCCACCCAGCTACGCCACTGCATAGTAATCCATGAAAAGAAGACAAAAGTAGCATTGATCATTGAAATTGTTATACCCAGTGATTACAGGGTCTTACATATAGAGAGACACAAAGTCATAAGGTAGCAGGATTTGCAGGCAGAATTGAGGACAATGTGAAAGAAGGATACCCAGTCAGTTCCAATAGTAGTAGGAGTAATGAGTCTCATAAAAAAGAATTTATAGACTTATTTAGATATGATACCAATAGATGGAATGCTGTATGAATTGCAGAAATAATCAGTTCTGGCCACATTGCAGGTGTTGTGAAGAGCACATTTGACTAACATCAAAGATTGCAACAATACTAATTTCACAAACTCTAATCGTACTTTGACTTAGGAATGGGGCCCGTTCCCGTCAAGGTATTCGAAACCCAAAAGACTTGGAGAAATTAAAGCGAGTAAAATTCCATTGTACCTTTGACATGTGAGCATTCACTGACTTTTCGTTGATGTGCTGTAACGATGCTCACAGAAGTGTCCTCTGCTCATTAGTGAGCAGGGTGCATGATACACACTTGTGATTGTTTATTCAACATTGGCATGATAGCATATCTGTATATGACTGAAATTGCTTTCTTACCTATACCTGTTGATGCTACATGACTGCAGATTTCTGTGTATGTGTGATTTATACATGCCCATTTATGTGGACATAATATAGTCTACCCATGTGACATACATTTGCAATTTGCTTGAAATATTTTGGGTTGTCTTCCACAGCACAATGTGTGCTGCACACATGCACTTGCAGTGTGTAACCTTATCTTGCTCTCCTGCTTTATCATTGTCTTCCTTGATGTGGGCCCAAGTTGTCCACCGCACTTCCAACTTCATATTTACAAACTATATTTTGCAGATATGTTTGCATTTGTTCCATTTATTGACCATTGCCGTGTATTACATTGTTGACATGGTGAACATCTCCCAGACGTTTGGCCATTTTACACATGCAGGACATCTGCACACAAGTCACCGGCTACTGCTTGCAGCACATCCTTATTTTCATTATACTCAAGTGTTAACCAGTGTATGTTGTTGAAATTCATATACACAGCCTGATATTTTTTTAAGCAATGGTGCTAGATTTTTGCAAATATTCTCACATGTCATTGGTGTGTCTGTATGTGTATTGACATTGCTTTTAAGTACATTCAGTTTAGAATACTGATAGTAATATATATGCACTTACACCTGTGTGTTGTCTTTGACATGGCATACAGTATGTGTATCACATATATGTAGTCCATTGCACGTTTGTTTGGGTTATTTACACCTACTTGTGTATTTAGCATCCATTTTGCTACTTTGCTGCAGTACTGCTGTTTGACACTGTACTTGGTTGCTTGTCTTTCACATGCATGATAGGATGATCAGTTCTGTCCTCTGCTAGCGTCATCTAGCATTCTTATATCTGCATTTACTCATCTGTGATGTTGCTTGGCTTACACTTGCACTGCTGACAGACTACTTGTATATGTGTTGATTTATCCAATAAGTACTGTGATGCTTATTTATTACTCTACAGCCACATCTACCATTGGTCATACATATCCTGGTATGACTGCCACACAGTTTGCAACATGCTGTAATGTACTAATGCACAGATAGTTATGCTTTTTCTGCACTTCACCGTGGCTTCTATCCATCCCGACCCTCTTTGACAACTTTCCATTGGCCATGTTGTGCAGTATGCTATCTATATAAATGACCTGTCCTTACTGTCTTTCTCCAACCTTTATTTGTCATGTGTTGTGATATTTGTTCTATGGGTATATCTGCTATGATGATCTTCTCTTCTTTCCCTATCTTTACCTTTCCTTCTATTCTTAAAAAAATAAAAAATGGGACCTATTCTCACCCAAAACAAAAACATGGCCCATGCCCCTCTGACTTTTCCCCTAATTTTCCTATTCCAGCATCCCACTCATGTCTCCCTCTTCTTCACCCATGACCCCACATGTTCTTTCTATCTCCCACTTTCCTCAGGTGCATGCATTACCTGTGCTCTCCACATAAGTCCTGCACCCATTGTTAGCTACTATTAGCTGTGGCAACATGGCTGGCTTTGCCCTTTGCCTGTATTAATGTTATTTATTAGAAAATTTACAGATTCTATCAGAAGCCATAAGTGATAGCTAGCATAGTTTAATAATAACAGACGTATGGTGATATTCTGTAGCTGTCCTTCTGGAGAGATTCTGTTATAGATATGTATTTAATGCAGTGAAGATGCTTGAACTGCGAATTTCTTTCTGTAACTTTGTTAATGTGCATCACGCTTTGACAGCAATATTTCATTACTTATGGATTACTTGTTGGTAATGTACAGTGCACCATTACTACTGAGATACCGCATTGTGCACCGAGATATTCACAGATCACTGTGGCACATTTACATATTACTTTGTTATCTGCAACTTTTCTGCTAATAGCATAATGCACCAGATCCCCCAAACTTATCGGAATCCAGGCCACTGTGTATTAATCATTCAGTGGCATTGTGCATATAGACAATCTGGCAAGGTGTCGAACTCAGATTTGGAAAGTTGTCAAACTCAGTGGACGTTTCATTGAAGCATTACTTGATTCTCTAACTGGTCTGACTGGTGTAACATCTAACTGGTCTGACTGGTGTAACATCTAACTGGTCTGACTGATGTAACATCACCAAACTTATGCGCTATGTTGTAATTCATCAATTCATCTAATTTCATTTTATTCTGCTGTTTTTCCGCTATTTTAACTGTCTCCCAATCTTCCTTACTAATCTAGCCTTTTGCCATCTCTTTTGTACCGTTAACATCTTCTAATTACACAGTTCCACTCATATTATTAGCTGTCTTGTAATACCTTTATGGCCCTAGCCTAACAGTTGTATTCCTAAATGTATACATTTAGGGAAATTTGTAAACATATGCTATCCTCCACAATATTAGTATCAATTGTAAATGCATGTAAACATTTAGCTAGCATTAGCATATTCCCCCTGTGTTAGATTAAGGACCAAATTCCACAACAGTTTGTGCAAAGCACAGGGCACATAGACATATACAATAATTAACAGCAGTTTTTCCAGAAGCTAAAATTAATTTGAACAGCTAAAGGAATTGCGCACACTCAATGTGGAAAAAAAGCGAATAAAGAATTTTAATAATAAATGGGACAGAGCTAATGGTTTTGTTAGCCTTTTAGAAATGTTTACTAAGTTGAGGAAAGTATCAATACCTTCCTGTCTGTCATATCTCTATCTTTCTTGCTCTGTATATATAACAATATATGTGCACAGTACAGATATTGTAAGGCATACAGATGTACCTCATATCAGACTGAACAAGAAAAGAGTGATGGTTAGTAGTTTGTCTGGAGTCAGGACCTACCAGTTGACATTTCATCTCAGGTCTTCTCTCCCATATGTCTGTCCCTCAAGGTATACATGAAACTAACTAGTCTCCAGCTATCACACAAGACAGAATCCTAAAAGTGCTATCAAAAGCTAAAAATACTGCATTGATAGGTCCAGACAATATCCCAGGATGCATTTTAAATAGCATAAAGCACACTTTAGCAGTCCCCCTAACAACACTGTTCAACCTAAGCCTATATACAGATTTTGTACCAAGCAGTTGCGAACAGCTACAGTCATTACCCAGCATAAATGAGGATCTCCACAGACCCAGACAATTACAGACCCATAAATCTGACTAGCCTTATGTGCAAAGCTATGGAAAGACTTAGCATGAAGCTAGTCAATAAGGGCATAGCAAACCTCCAAATTCTGGACCTATCTCAGTTTGGATTCATCAAGGTCAGGTCATGGTTACTCAGCCTGATAGATTCTTTTTTTTAAAAGATCACGAAAGCAAAGAATGAATGCAAAGCAGTACACATTGCATACCTCGACTTGGCCAAAATTCTTGATACAGTCCCCCACTCAGGCATAATAAAATGCTAAATAAACTGGGAATAAACCTCTTTGTCACCCACTGGATTGCCAAATGGCACACAGATAGGATGCAGGAAATCAAGATAAGGGAAGTTACCTTCACAAAGAGACAAATCACCACTGGGTTCCCCCAGGGTCTGTGCTGGGACCTCTCAAGTTTTACATCTGCTTCTTTGAAGTAAAAGCCAATACCAAATGGCTTGACTAACTAAGTCTGCAGATGACTGCAAGCTTGGAGCAGTCATTGAATCCCCAAATGACTTAGCTATCTTACAGAAAGGTTTGTCCCAAATAAATAACTGATGTCAAAATCAGGAACAGAAACTAAATGTGAAAAAATGCATTATTGTATCCTTTGGGAAGTCATCAACCCTGGGGAACGACTACATTGTCAATACACCCCTAAGGATTTAGAAACTTACGTTTTGACTAACATGTCCATTGTCATAAGAAAGTTCTTTTGTATTGCACAGCTTATAAACAAAGGAATTCTGTCGCAGTCTAAGGATGTCTGTCCCGCTTCACTCAGCCCTCATTAGGCAAATCGAGTATAATGCCTCCTTTGGCATGTATCTGTCCAGATACATGGAACAACTGGAGCACCCACTAACATACATTATTAAAAGGATAAAATGCCTAAACAATGTGTCCTGCATATCCCTCTGACCCAATACTGTTAGATTTACCACATATCATTAAGTTAAAAATAAAAGTATACAAGGCCTAAACAATGTGCCCTGCATATACCCTCTCAGAGCCCTATCACTATAGTCAGTATCCTACAGACTGCTAAGAGGTGATCTGTGTCTGGCATACAAGGCATCTTGTGACCCAATACTGTTAGATTTACTGCATATCATTAAGTCAAATGGCATCAGAAATTCTTGGTCTAGAGATCTAAACATCTTCTGCAATATCAACAAAACAGTTTGGAGGACAGGTATATCTTGAGAGAGAGACCACTGCTCTAGAACAGACTCCCCATCCACGTAAAATAAAGCTCATCCCTATCCATATTCAAATGCAATTTGGATCTATGGTTGGGAAAAAGAGAATTTATCTCAGGACTTCCCTTTTTACTACTAATGGAGAAAGGGAATTCCTAAGTGCTTTATCTCCTACATGGATCAACTCAAGTAACCTGTGATATGATCCCACTGTTTTCATTAGGGGTAATATATAATTATTGACCATATGATAGGTCGAGTCAATCTAATACCAAATGAGATAGGATAATTCAAGCACCAAAAGAGAAATTGGCTAGGTTTAAAATTGCTGACAAGGGCAGCTAGTTTAGTAGTTACCTATGAACCTATGCACCTGTGCAAGCGTACACATACATACATGCAGATACACACACACACACAGGCATATATATATATATATATATATATATATATATATATATATATATATATATATACACACACATATTCCTTAAGGGGTCATTTGCATATATTCCATGGGCATCCATTACAGGAGGTTTAAGTTACCACAGAGTGAAAAAGTCTACCTAGGCCAGGTTTTTCTTGCAGTTTTTACTGAATAATTTGTCTGTGTGATCTTTTTACCCTTTGGTTTAATATTAGTTGGGATATTTTGTAGGCACCTTAATATTTATTACTATTTATGGGCATTGGCTGGGTTCAAAGAACCTGTCTTTTTCTAAACTATAGCCAATGTATCTGTTTGTGAGGTTAATAATAAGCTAAGCCTGGATGTTTACAGCTAGTGGGGTTTGCTTTTATTGGCTTGATTTTAACTTTAAAAATTTAAGAAATAAAAAAATTGAAAATTCAGAAGTTATATAGCTGAAGTACTTGATGTCTTAAGAAGTCATTTGCATATCTCTTACGGCTGTTTGTTACAGTAGGTTTAAAGTATCACACAATGGAAACTCTAGCATGGCTGAGTTTTTCTTGCAGTTTTTACTGAAAGGTTTGTCTGGATCATAGGTCATAGGATCATAGGAAGTCACTAGGCTATTGCCCCTGAGGCCCTTATAAGCCTAGCCAAGAGTTTACCCCATGTTTAGACAAGTCAGCACCCAAAACCCTTGTCCATCAGGGACACATGTGGAATTCCAGAGGTTTATTTTCTGTTTCCCATCCAGTTATCCAGGTTACACTTAAAAAAGGATAATGAGGTACTCTGCTTGACATGGAGAGGGAGTCTATTCTACAGAAGGAGGAGTCTCTGGGACACAAATCTGTCCTGCCAACAAGTCCTATTGATGTCACAGACCAGGTTGAGGTCACACGCATGTGGGTTACTTGAGTGGATCTTGACTTGTGGATATGCAGCAGTCCCATCAAGGCGGAGTCTAAGATTGCTTTGCATGCCAGAAAGAGTTCACCCCTGAGGAGTCTGTATGAAACTGAGTAAAGGGACAGGGCTTTTAGCCTATCTGTGTAGGGTAGATGTCTGAGGTCCTGGATTCTCCTGGTGAGGAACCTTTGGGGTCTCTCCAACTGCTGCATGTGCTTTGTGAGGTACATGCCAAAGGGGGCATTGTACTCAATAACTGGCCTTATAAGGGAAGAATAAAGGGATGTTACGACCTCCTTGTCCCTGAATGAGATACCCTTACTTACGAGGTGGGCCATGTAGAAAGCTTTCCATACAACGGAAGCAACACGGTGGTCAAAAGTCAGGTTGCTATCAATCTGAATGCCCAAATCCCTCATGACAGATTGCGTGCTTAGGACATTGTTATTAATGTTATAATATATGGGGACATTACTCTCCCCAAAGGGGATGATGATGCATTTTTTGGCATTCAGCTGGAGGCCATGTTTCTGGCATTGGTCCTTTGTTTGGGTGAGACCCTCTTGGAGGACGTCCACATCACTTGGGAAATTGATGACCATGCCCAGCTTGCAGTCATCTGCAAACTTGGTCAGCCATAGGCCACTGGTTTTGGTGTGCACCTCAGAGAAGTATATCCCAAATAACAGAGGCCCCAAGACCAATCCCTGAGGTACGCTACTCATTACGGGTCTACTGCTTGAGGTGGCTTGCCCTATTTTGAGTAGGTGGGCTCTATCAGTGAGCCAGTTTGCTACCCATATGGTAACATATGGATTGATGCCAAGTTAGTAGAGTTTATCTATTATGCCCAAGTGGGAAATAGTGTCAAAGGTTTTGGCCAGGTCAAGGTAGGTGGTGTACACCATCTTCCCATCATCCCTGGCTTTGGCGACTGTCTCAAAGAAGTCTACCAGATTTAACAGACATGATCTCCCCTTGATAAAGCCAAACTGTGTGGGCTTGAGTGTTTGGAGGTTGCCAATGTCCCTTTTAATGAGGTCCATGATAATCCATTCCATGGCCTTGCAGATCAGGCTAGTTAGGCTGATGGGTATATAATTTCCCAAATCGGTGGACTCTCCAGCTTTGTGTAAAGGGATGACACTGGCTGTCCTCCACTTGGCTGGGACAAGCCTGGTACACAGGCTTTGGTTAAATAGGGTGCCTAATGGAGCTACAAGTTCATGCCTGAGTTCATGTAGGATGCAGCCTTGGATGTTATTGGGTCCCATGGAGGCTGTATTTTTTGCCTTTGAGAGGGCAATGATGACCTGTTCTCTAGAGATAAAGGGAGGGGTGCAGGTACTGGGGATGTCCTGATTTACTGATGGGGGAACAGAGGACTGAAGTTTTTGCTGAATCTGTCAGCCAGTAGATTGGCTATATCTACAGCATTTGTGTATATGGTTTCCTTGACCACCAGTTCTGAACAGATCTGGGTTCTTCATTTGAGATTGCTGACATATGTGAAGAAGGCCTTATGATTTTCTCTAGTAGATGTGGCCAATTTGGACTCAAAGCTGGCTTTAGAAGATTTCACTAGTGCTCTTATTTGCTTGTTAAGGCTAAGGAGAGGTTGCTTCCAATTGGACACCTGCTCCTTCTTGGTCCTGGACAGCAATTTCTTTTCTTTTAGGTTCATAAGTTCATAGGTAGGTACTAGGCTATTGACCCTAGGGCCTATATAAGTCTAGCCAAAAAGGTACCCTGATGTTCGCCATCCAAGAAAATTATTTTCCTGTGCCCCTGTCGAGCAGAGCCACAGAAGTGATCCCCGAGGTAAATTTCCTATTTCCCATCCAATCATCATTATTTTTCTTGAAGAGTGCTAATGAGGAGCTTTGTTTGATATAGATAGGTAGTTCATTCCAGAGTATGGGAAGTCTCTGGAACAGGAATCTATCCCTCCAGCATGTTCTGTTTATTGTGGTGACAAGGTTTAGGTCCCTAGAATATGTAGCTCGGAGGGATTGGGATTTCTTTAAGTGGAACATGTCCAACAACTCTGGGTTTGACATAGCTTTGTATGTTAGGCAGAGATCGCCTCTGACTAGGCGATATGAGATGGAGTAAAGCTGGAGTTTTTTGAGACGGTCTGCGTAGGGCATCTGTTTGAGGCCAGTAATCCTCTTTGTGAGGTATTTCTGCAGCCTTTCCAGTTGTTGTAAAAAGGGGCATTGTACTCTATAATGGGTCTAATGAGTGATGAGTACAGGGGAACAATGACCTCTTTTTTCCTGGATGAGAAACCTTTTGTAATGAGGTGTGCCACATGGAAGGATTTCCTAACTACTGTGGCAATGTGATTATCAAAGGAGAGACTACTGTCCATCTGTGTCCCAAGGTCTCATCACACTTTCGGTGTTAAGTAGACTACCGCCTATGTGGTAGTTCATGGGTACAGAGTTTTTACCAAAAGGAATGACAATGCACTTTTTGGCATTGAGCTTGATGCCATGGCTTTGACAGCAGGCACCTGTCTCAGTGAGGCCCTTTTGTAGGATGTCCACATTGTTAGGAGTTTCGATTATGGCTCCTAGTTTGCAGTCATCTGTGAACTTTGTTAGCCAAAGACCTTTTGTGTTAGCCTGTACTTCAGAGAAGTAAATACCAAACAGGAGAGGACCTAGGATTGAACCCTGTGGTACTCCATTTGTCACTGGTCTGAAGTCGTATTTGGAGTCTGCTACTTTCACAGTGTGGGTTCTGCCAGTGATCCGTTTGGCAGCCCATCTTGTGACATAGGGATTTATGCCTAGTTTAGTGAGTTTATCTATAATTCCAGAGTGGAGGATGGTGTCAAATGCCTTGGCGAGATCTAGATAGGCTGTGTGAACCACCTTACCCTCGCTAGTCATAGCTAGCTACAGTCCCCCAAATTTGACTCAAGATGACTGTTATATAGTTTATGTTTTGCAGATGCCACCCAACAGGTTTACTCTTCCTTGCAGAGGATGATTTTGTCCTGTCGGGTAATTCTAATTCCATGCATCTATATAAATGCTTGTATAGTACTTTGGTGTAGATGTGGACATTCGTGCCAGTTCCTACAGAGGCAGAGGGGGCTGTGAAGCTGTTTATACCATCCCTCAGGAGGTTGGAATCAGCTTTGGAGAGGTTTTTTTGTTTGACCCTAGCTAGAAGGAGGGGGTCAGGGGAGATGATGACTTTGAAAGTGACTGCTTTATGGTTGGATCTTACCCGGGAGGATGATACTGTAGGGATGCTGCAGTGGTTACTCATGTTGGTTAATACCAAGTCCAAGATATTATCCCCTCTTGTGGGGGTATCGACTAGCTGTTCCAAGGCATTTGCATTGATAAAATCAAGGAATCTCTGGACATTTGTGTTCTGACATGAGTAGCTTTTCCAATCTATGGTTGGGTAGTTAAAGTAATCCAGGATTAGGGTGGAGTGGGCATCTTGAGTCAAATTTAGGGAACTGTAGCTAGCTATAATTTGAATAGGGTCTTGTCAATAGTTAACTGCACCTGGAGTGTCTCCTCTGTGTCATACTGTTTGACCAGCCTGGAGGTGTTTGTGTGTCTTTATATATTGAAACTCTACCTCCTTTGGCTTTGCTGCCCACAGTTTGGGGTCTGAATGAATGATAGGATGAGTAACCAGGTACGAATGGGGTGCTCTCTGCAGCTTTGAACCAGGTTTCTGTGACTGCACAAATTACAGCATCTTCCAGGGTTAAGAATGCTTGCAATGAGTGCAGTTTCATATTTAGACTCCTAGCATTTAGCAGCATGGCCTTTAATTTGCGTTTTGTTGAAATTTTTATATTGGTAATATCGACCTCATGACGCTTCCTAAAAAAGGCACTATGGGGAGGCAATGTCCTTTGCCAGAAGGCTGAAGCCCAAGTGAGACAAATGCAGGCCATCTCTAGCAAAGCATCATGGTCTGTTGATCATATCTTCCCAGGCTGTCAGGTAATGGATCCCCCTGGAATGACACCAGAAACTAAGCCAATTGCTAAAGTCAATCATTTTCTGTTTGTATCGAGGCATCATTCTGGGTGACTGTAGAATGCTGCTTAAGGCTAGGGACATACCTGCCTGGGACACATATTTAGCGAGTTCAATCATGTCTGTCTTCATATAGTCCAGGGAGGTGCATCTCAAGTCATGCATGCCAACATGGACTATGACAGAGTCATAACAGTACCTGTTGTTGAGAAACTTGAGTGAGTGTGTGATATGGTGGATTCTGGCACCTGACAAACAACTAACCGTGACTTTCTCCTTATCCAGCCTGGTGTGAGGCACATCTGTGTGTCTCACAATGGAGTCTCCTATGACTAATGTGCTGGGTTTATGGTTAGGCCTTAGTGGTTGTGAAATACAGGTATATGGACTATGAGTGGTATGTGGTGTGGAGGGTTGTGGAGTTCACGTGTGTTTTTGCCTCTGAGGTCTCCTTTGTTTTGGTTTGTTTTTGTTGAAAACCTCTGCATATGTGGGTCTGTGTTATGTAGTTGTGGGTGGTGTTTGAGGTGTAGTGATTGTGTTGACAACCTTCTCAGTGCCAGCTATACTGGCTTGTAAGGGAGAGAGCATAGACTCCAGGTTCTTATTGTAATTGCATCTCTCACAAATTGTGTCTCTAGGTGGTAGTAGTAGATGGTTGTCCATGTACATGAGGCAGTTGCTACACTGCCTCAGGATGCCCATATCAACCAGGCTGGCAGGAAAAATCGTAGGAAATTGTCCATCCATATTTGTCAGAATCTGAGGGAGAGAGGCCAGGTAGAGCTAAGGGGTAGGCCTAAAGCCCAAGTGCTTAAACCAAAAACTAAGAGGCTTAGAATAACACAGTTAAAACAGTCTAAAAACAAGCAGTAATAAATGCATCAGAAAAGATGCAATTGAACACTTTAGAGAACAAGTAGCAGAAAAAACAAGATGAAGTAATAGAGCAGGAGGAGGAAACACAAATACTGTAAATGTAGCTGAATAAAGTGGCTTTTTTTCACTGTAATAAGCATTGCTACATTGTAAGTGATTGACTTAGTACAGTTAGTTCTATCCCCCACCCCAACCTCTTCAAAAAAAAAAAAAAAAAAACAAGAGATTCCTTCTACTGGTACACCAACCACATGGCTAGATGCATAGCATGACTCTCCCTGCCCTAGCCATTCAGGTCCCATGTCTGTGCAGCCCTGAACCATCCTTTAATATTCTATTAAAAAAATAAAGAATTTCTTCTTTTAACCTGTAGCAAACTACAGCTTCCTATAGTTTATACCTTGCCTGCACACCTGCACAGAGGGCTACAGTACTCAGGTTTTAGTTTAAAAATGTTTTTTTTTTGTTTTACTTTTAAACTGCTGTAAACTGCTTGCTACAGTGTATCAAGCAGTTGCTACAGATTAGGCCGGTATTGTGTTAAAGAGCAATAGAGAATGGCTGATCCTGTACCCTCCAATACTTTGCACCCAGGCTAGCTGCCTCTCTCATGCCATTCTAGTTGCACTACTGTTTTTATCCATTCATTTGGATATATTTATACACACACACAAAACATATACATGCATAGACAGGGAAGTATGGCATATTAGCCTTTGTATATGTACAGCCATATACAGTTCAGATATGCATGTTTATTTATATATATATATATATATATATATATATATATATATATATATATATATATATATATATATATATGGGTGTCAGGCACCCAATAAACACCCAGTAGATCAATGTTCACAAATATCGGCACATTCTGCGCATGCTACAGGGATTACCCCAGAGCAGACTAAACCAATGGCTAGTGTTTTTGTTTTGGGGCTGCACCTCCCCACACCCCCTGCTAATTATATATACTAACTCTGAAACTGTGCAGTCTCTGGGGAAAGGAAATATTCCCCTACCCAGGGATTGTGGATATCATACATATGTTGACTGTCTGTGTTGATCAAGTGGAGTCGACCATACAGGTATCAGTGTAGTGTATATTTGATCAGATGTCCAACACCCATAGATATAGATCTATATATGGATATATATAGAGAGAGATGTGATTCAGTAACCTCTAGAGGGAGGAGTTTTGCTATCAAACTGTGCAAATATTCAGCACTAGAGGAATATCTGAGACTTTTAGAATTAATGATAGGGCCTTTCTTCTTTGAAAGGAAAGCTTCTCAGATCACAGGAAAAAAGCGAGTAGAGAGATTGGTGTGACTTTCATCAGACAACCAAGAAGAGATTTGGGTGGAGTTCTTACTACAGGATGAGAGACAGAGAGTCAGAGAGAGAATGATCTAAGGCTAGAAGATGTATTGAGGTGGGCCTAACCAGAGAATATCAGTTGTTGGCAGAAACAAGTCTAGAGAAGTTCAGTACTCTCTCATATTGGTGAGTACTAGGTCCCATATATTTGAACCTCTGCTGGGTGTGCACACTATCTGGTCAAGGTTATTTGTGTTAATAAAGCCCAGGAATCATTGTGCCTGTGAGTATGAGGCAGTGTTTTTTTTCCCATTCTCCCACAAATAGGGTATTTGGTTTGTGAGTGTTTCCAGTAGGTCTAGGTATGAGCTATAGGATTCTAGGGATATAAAGGGTGACCTATAGTTTGTTAGAATATTGTATGGGACTTTGCCTATGGTGATTTATATGTGGATAAATTGCAATGCATTGTCTTGTTTCACCAATGTAGAGGTATGATTGTTGCTAATACAGATTGAAACTCCTCCTGCTTTTGTCCCTGTCTGTGCAGCTGATGGTTTAATGTGTGGGAGGCACTGAAGCCTTGCACAACCGGAGTGCTTTCTGTGGATTTAAACCATGTCTCAGTAATGGCACAGATATCTATATTCTCCTGAGTGAGGGAAGCTTGAAGGGTGTTTCTTATTTAAGCTCCTAGCATTGAGCAGTAACACTATTAGGTTTCTTTGGGTTTTATTTGCTATGTTGGTAGGTTTGTCAATTTGACTGCCTAATAAAAGGTGTAAGGGGTGGAATAGGTTGTAGCCAATATTTTAGAGCCTATAAGTACAGACCATCCTTTACAAAGCAATGTGGTTTGTTAACCACGTCTTCCATTGCAGACAAATATTGGATCCCCCTGGAAAGGCACCAGAAGCTAAGGCAGTTATCGAAGTCAGTCATCTTTTGCTGATACTGTGGCATCATCCATGGTGAAGGTAAAATGGTGCTCAATGCTAGGCCCATATTTGCCTGAGACACATATTCAGAGAGATCTACAGTGTCTCTCACTTCATATAGTCCAGGGAAGTACTTCTCAGGTCATTAACACCTGCATGGACTATGATAGAGTCATACTGGTACCTGTGGTGTAGTGATTTGAGTCCTGGGGTTGGGAGGGTGGCTTAATGGTTAAGGTGTTTGCCTTCCAAACACAAGGTGCAGGGTTTGAGTCTCACAAGGCATAATTGGCTAGGCTTAAAATGGCTTGCAAGGGCAGTTAGCTTAGTACTAATCTATGAACCTATGAGTGCATGCATAACATGGTGAATCCTGGTTCCAGATAAGCAACTAATCATGATCTTCTCCTTGTTCAGTCTGGTGAGTGGGAAAAACAATAAATGCAGACTGGAGCTCTAGTCCTAATGTTAGAATTTCAGGAACCTTTCGCTTGATGTCTAAGTGGTGGGTGGGGTAGACTCAAAGAGTTGGAGAAAAAAACAGTAAAAATGGAGTCCCCTAAGACAAGAGTCCTGGATAATGTGTTTACTTGCCTTATGAAGTTTGCTGTGTGTGATCCCGGATCCACTGGGTGTAGGTGTATGTGTGGTGTTTGGTGTCACCTTTGGTGAGTGCTTTAGAGATTGCTGAGGATAGGTATTGCCATTTATAGGCTTAGGAGGTCTTTTAAGTTTGAGAAGATTGCTTTTTAGTGCCTCAGCATAAGTATCTCTCACGTATAGTGTTTGTTTCTTTAAAGAATAAATGGCTGTCTTTGAACTTGAGGCAATTGCTACATTGTCTCAGGATGCCCATATCTATCAAGCTGGTTACATAGATGTTTAAAAACTGCATATCCAATAATGCTGGACCTGTATTTGGCTGGACTACTGTAGGTTGTGGGATGAGTTATACAGATGTCCCCTAAGGCTGTCTCCCTCTATGTGGCAAGGGTACCAAGCAGATGGGAGTTCTGGGAAAATGAGTAGAAGACAATTTGTAGTAATGGAGGTTTACTCATCATATCTCTCAGTTGTCCAGATTTTCACAGAATGCCCATATTTTTGCGTCATATTTTTGATCGGTTCCTCATAAAATTTGTGATTTTCTGACAAATCACTGGATGATCTGATGATTGAAGTCACTAAGTAATGACATGCATTTGAGTTTCAAACTTCAAATCCTTCAGAAAAAAATGCATGTTAAACCCTGTTATTCTAGCAATTTTCTAAGTTTGTAAGAGTAATATTTAAAATCTGTCCCTGTTTTTGGGCCTTTGTCCCCCTATTTTGTCAAGCTTTGTCCAATATTGTAGCACTAAGAGGTTGAGAGGTATGGCTTAAGTGCAATATCGGTTTGCTGAGTGGGCACTTAGTATTATGGATATATGAAAAAGAATATGTGGAAAAGTATTTAAATGGGTTACACAATAGACAGTAGCAATAAAACAGGAGAGGAAGGACTTTGGAAGTCAGATTATCATAAGGGATGGAAACCAGAGGTGCAGCTTTTTAAACCACAACAAGAGAAGGGTGAGTGTTGGGGGAAAAGTTCAAACTGGAAGTCTAGTCCTATGGTTAGAATTTCACAAACTTTAACTTAATGCCTCAGTGTGGGGGGAGCGACTCAACCAACAGGGGAAAAAACATTGCCAAGGTAAACAGAAAGGCAATGAAATGCAACTGTAAGCAGGTATATACAGCTATAAACCTTCTGCTACTAAACACTAGCTATCAACTTACTGATACTAAACAGTCGCATATATAAATATTATACCCTCTTATAGCATTAATTATTATTATTAATTTCTTTATACCCTTCATAGTTTGGCCACCAATGGTCATGCAAACTCAACACTCTAACCAACTTAATAGATAAAATATCTAAGTAATTAAACAAATACCCTTAATACTCACAACTTGGGAATGTCTGTAAAAATGCATATAGACTCATAAACTGAGCATTTTTTGGCTTTTAATTTACTTACCCTGTCTTCATCAACATATTATTCAATTGCAATATAAAATCAGATTATATCTTTATTTCTCTCTCACTCCTTTGTACGTGTGTATACTGCTTTGCTCTCTCAGTGCAACCCGACTCGAGCTGGGTCTGAAATAAGTCACTTCTGATCAGTGCCCTGTCCCAATAAACAAACCTAAATACATAAATAAATAAAAGTATGCATTAGCCATTTAATGAGGCACTGATTACCAATTAATGTTATTCAAAAAGACATAGCTTGTAGCTTGCAACACCAAAACAGGAAGTTCATTACTCGTGTTGTGGTTCACAAGGATGAGCAGGATATTACCAAAAAAAATCTGCTAGAGGTGTGAAATAGGGCAGCTCAGTTATGGACTAACTTGTGGAGGATACCAGGTAGAATCACCTAATCTACACAACTGGAATTAAGGTCCTGAATGAAGCCTACAGTCTGGGACTTCTAAAAAGGCTCTTTCTTGGAGGCATACCTCTCAACCTGTTAGCTTCCAAAATAATGGCAGAGTGCCATCAAAAAATTATAGTAGAGGGTCCAAAACCATAGCACTCAAAATATGGGAATGCATAAACTTGTTCCCCTTGGGTTGGGTGTATAAATGTGTAAACTTGCCCTTTTGACAGATGACTGCCTAGAAAATGACGACCTTTGTGTTAACAATAGATGCACACCTACATAGTGACACCATAAAAATGTATCCTTACTGTACTGTAAAAAATGTCAGTCATAACTATAATTTAGCTAGATGAATTGCTATAAAGTTTGTCGATTTTGATTTGTCTAAGATGTGATTGTGGAACTTAAATTAAATGCACATTTATGATGAAGTTAAATAAATGAAAACACAGAAGATAACTCAGCCTGAAACTAAATCAGAGTTCCAAACATTTCTAACCAAGCCGCTGACAGCCTAAACATTTCTTACCCATCTGGGCCAGTTTTGTTGTGATTACTCCCTTCCCAAGGAATATTTTGCACATTTTAGTTCCATACAATACATAGATCCAGTCAGAACAATATTTCAAATCTGTGTTGCCACCTGACCAAAATATTGGCTACGGTAAAGCTTTCATTTTTTGCAAAAACATACATTGCATTTTCCATAGTCCTGTGTCCCTCCTGCTCATCATAGCATTATAGAAGCTTTGCAATTTATAATTATATTCATACACAAATCCAAAATAAGAAGAGGATGATACTCCACAACAAACGAAGCAAAACCAGATGAATGAAAAGACAAGTCCTTTATTCGAATAAGTAAGCGCTTTCACGTTGCTTGGAACGCTTCATCAGACTTCAACAAACCATAAAATTTAAATCAACTTATATATAAGTAAAACACCAATGAAAAACACATTTGCAAGTCACATGTGAGTTACAAAAAAACATAATTTCCTTTCCATAAAAAATATATAAATATATCATAAAGATCTCATATTAATAAATGAATGGTAAAATAAAATGTTAAAACATACTAAAACACATATTGCATAGTCAGACTTATGTTTAATGTTTCAAAGGTTTATCTAATAAAAATGGTCTCAATGAAAATTTATCATTGAGACCATGACCTTTATTCGCAGATAGCTTAATAATCCATTTTGCCTCAGCTTTTTCTGTCTTATTGCCAATATTACCAAGTCTTTCAGTCTCTGTTAACTGTCCTATTACTAAAAATCTAAAGGCATGTGTGGTGTCATTTTGTAGTACATGCTTGGCTAGGGCATTCCCTTCATTCTCTCTATGTATAGCATACAAATGCTCTCGTATCCTTTCTCTTAAGGTTCTATTAGTCTTTCCTATATAGAAACAATAACATTTTATGCAGGATGCTAGATAAATCACATTTCTTGACTTACAATCAGCGTATTCATTAAACTCATATTTAACACCAGTATCTGGATGTATAAAGACATTAGATTTCATTATATATATACACTGGTTGCAAGAGCAACATGCAAATGTACCCTTTCTCTCAGAGGAGATCTTATTTTTGGCACTCTCTCATAACAAAGCATACGTTTTAAAGATTTAGTATTCTTATAGCTAAAGGATGGTTTTTCACCCACTAAGTCTTTTATACCATCATCTAACTGTAAAATGTTCCAATGTCTCTTAATAATGTTGACAATAGAAGTATTATTATTAGTAAAGGGTATCACTAGTCTCCTCTTATCATTATTCCTCACTATAGGTCTCTCATCTATGCTGCCTTGTTTTTTAATAAAAGGACGTCCTAGATGTGTACGTTCAAAAGTGTCCAATGAACGCATATCTCTATTGCAATAGCCTCTATGCCTAAAATCACTTTCTATAGTTTTTAATGCATCAGAGAAAACCAAATCATTACTAGTTATATTAGAAAAACATTTCACTTGATTACTCACAATGTTTCTGTGTATATGGGGGGGTGCATGCTACTTCTGTGAAGAATAGCATTCTTCCTACATACCTTCCTAAATACTTCTGTTTCTAGAGTATTGTCTTTTTTCCTCAGTGTCACATCTAAAAAATCAATTGTATTTTGTGAATACATTTCAGTCAACCTAAGAAATGTGGTAGTTCCATTGATATATAGAACAAACTCTTTTAGGATTGATTTTTTAGATGTGACACTACTGTACTGTTAAATCCAATGTCACTAGTGGAAAGATAGCTTTAAAGCTTCCTACACATGTAACTAATGCAGCCAAGCACCTGCAAACAGTAGAGCACTAGAGGGTACAATGGCAGCTATGCTAAATCCAACTTTACCAGCTTACAGATAGTGCTGCAAACTGCTGGCACACAAAACCAAGTGCAGCCATGTGCAAGAGAACACTAGGGTGTATAGTCCAGGAAATAAAGTGAATGGGATAAGACAATTGGTTTCTGCAGGGGTTTGGAGGATTAAGACATAGCAAGGTGAGACGTTTGCTACTCTGGTATGCACCCTGGCATTGTGCTGTATACTCCACATGCAACCAGATATCAGTGGGCTGCACTACTCATAATTCACTTTATGCAGTTTTGCGTAGACACACAGCAAAGGCTACTTCAGCTGGTTCCCAGTAGAGAACACCTACCTAGTGCATGTAAGAGTCAATAATCATGCTGTATCTTCCTTCATAGCCATTTCAAGGAGTGGTTACTGGGGTTCTGAGATGGGCCTTTCAGGAAAGCCGATGCCTGGTATGACCTTCAGTGCAATGATTTGTATTGACACCACCCTGATGACCTTCATCGGTGGGAAGCAGACTTTAGACAACAGTTCCCCAAATGGTATTGTAAGTCCTTCTAACTGTGTATTTTTTCTTGGAATTTTTTGTCAGTTTCATGCAAAGATGTGTTCCTGATAGTTGCATATCTGTCTGTCATTTGTAGTTGATATTTATGGTGAGGAACTCTGAGAAACTACTATGTGTAGATTTGATGGTGATGGGAAGTAATGTCAGTGTCCTGTGCAGATGTGTTCCTGCTATCTGCAATAATGTCTATGATATGATTGATATGTACGGTGGGGTAGTCAGGGTGTCAGTATGCTGACTGCTCTGTTACCTTATTTCAAAATAATATCATTGTGGAGGTCTGTATATCTATGAATAGGGGGCACACTCCTGTCTGGCTAATGAGCAGCAGAGAAAGGGACATTAGTAGCGGGATACTGGTAGCATATACTGCGTTGCTTCTTTTTCATCCACCTTTCACAGTTCAGTAATGTGATCCTTTCTCTTCCTAGCAAGGGACTGAATTGAATGCTAACTATGTGGGTTGTCACAAAAGGCTGCAAACACTGGCAATAAGATCAAGTTGGTATTAGTGATATATGTTGTCCTGTGTTACAGACACATTGCAGTTATTGAACAAATACACTTAAGGCACCCTTCCCCTTTTGTATAATCGCTACAGGTCTAGAAAAGTAAGAGATTTAACAGGTCCCCAACCCATACCCACCTCTGCTGAGGCTGTAGCAGGGAAGATGATAGGCATGTAATTGCCTCATTGGAGGTGGGTGGTGATCTGTCTCCTGCAGGTAACCCAGCTCCATTGCCTGCTGTGGCCCAGCTCAAGCTACAGCAGGTGTTGAGGTCTGTGGTTCAGATAAAACTGGATGCTCAGCTTAGCCACATAGTATGTCTCATGGAGTGGACAGAGTATTTGCTGATACCTCTTGCCTGTCAACCACGGGGGCCCCTCAACCATTACTATCTAGTCATTTTGTTCTATACTTCAGATGCAGGAGCTGATCACAGTGAGGCTGCCAGACAAGCAGGTCTTAATGTTTTTTTTTATATATTGATTCTAAATCCCTATCACTTTCACGCTTGTCATGCATGCCAGTGAAGTAGTTTCCACAATGCAAGCCCAATGATGCCTGTGCACTCCCACACATCTCATATATTTGGGTACAATGATGTTGTGCTATTTGGTGAGTCAATGCACACATTCTGGCACATTGCACTGGTGATGTAATGTTCAAGAGCGAGCAAGTTAGGCGGGTGCACGGCAAGTGCGCTTAGTAGACCCAAAAAGAAAAACTGCCAGCACCAAGGAAGATCCAAAATAAGTTTTATTGTGACTGAAACTAGACCGGTTTCAGCGGCAAGGCTTTCATCAGTAGTGCAGTAAGCAAAAGCAATTCTGCATGACCTTATATAATATTAATTAGTGGATTCATGTGACATCACTTCCTGAAATAGTAAAACAAATAAAGTCAGAGCAAAAGCATAAATTCAAAAGTATTGGTTAGAAATAAACATATTCAAAAACTTTTTCTGTTGCATATATATCTAAAATATAAACAAAGAAACGGTTAGCTGGTGTATCCATGATTGTAGACAAAAATAATAAAATACATAAAGAATGTATACATACCCAAATATGAACCTGAAACATAAATCTGGGTATTAGATGTCTATTGTTAGATACCAACCACAAAATCCTATGATGAGCTGGGATGCAAAAACATTAGTTATACAACTTAATGAAGTAAAAGATAAATATACATACACAATGCAAGTGGTAATTGGTTACGAATTATAATTTATCATTTAATCCAGGGGGGAAAAGCCCCCCAAGTTTGATAATCCACCTCTTTTCTTTGGCATTTAATATATCATGCTAACCTGTTTTAAAGGATCGATTGCCTATAATGTGATCAATGATGGTAAATGTAAATTTGGCCGTTGGATGTTTGATGGAATGTCTGTATAATGCATTGGTTAGTCTCTTGTTTCTGATGTCTCCAAGATGTTCAGAGATCCTAACACGAAACTGTCTAGACGTTTGGCCAATGTAAAATGCTTGACATGTACATGTGGCAAGATAAATGATCCAGTCTGAACTGCAATTGCCAAAAAATTGTATGTTATATATTTGTCCAGTGTTCTTACTAGTGAAACTGGTGGTTTTGAAAATGTAGTTGCAAAAACTGCAATGTCCACATGGATAAATGCCTATAAGTTTGTCCCCAGTTAGTGTCCTTTGAGTTAGGGTATCATCAGTACCCCTGTTTTTTTTATAATGTGAAAATAATGATCCTAAGGTTTTGCCTTTCCTATAAGAAAAATAACATCGTTCTCCAAGATAATCTTCCAACAGGGGATGTGAGTTCAATATATTCCAATGCGTATTGATTATATTTACTAAATTGGCACTGTTCCTGCCATAAGTAGTAACAAATCTACATAGATCAGATTCCTTGTTGTCAAATTTGGTATTATATTGGAGAAGAGAATCCCTGGATTTGACTTGGCTAAGTTGGACTGCTGACTCAATTGTACGTGTGGGATAGCCTCTGGATAAAAATCTCTTGGTCAAATCAATTTGGTGATTATTGAGATCATCCACTGAGGAACAAATCCTTTTCATCCGCAAGAATTGTGATTTGGGTATGTTTCTGATGATATGTTTAGGGTGGAAACTGTCAGCATGCAGAAGAGTGTTATATTGTGGGAATTTTCTATGGACGGATGTTCTGAGAGTGTTGTCTCCCTGTCGTGTTAGTTGGACGTCCAAATAACTGATTTCACTCTGATTGTATTCCACAGAAAATTCAATGCCCCAGATGTTCCCATTTAAATGTTGAATAAATTCATGGAGGTATTCCTCACCTCCTTTCCATACTAGCCAACAGTCATCCAGGTATCTTCTCCATATATCAATCTCCGGTAAGTATATGTTATGCATAGGGTCATATATAATCATTTCTTCCATGTAGCCCACAAAAAGATCAGCATAAATGGGTGCAAAGGATGCACCCATAGCCGTGCCCTGTAGTTGCCAATAGCAGTTTTGTTGAAAATAAAAGACATTTTTAGTGAGAATGTGTTCCACCATGCATAGCAATAAAGTATTCATCCCTGGGGGGGTATAAATTAGTTTTGTTTAGCCAATACTCCAAGGCCTTAAGACCCGCCCAATGGGGGATGCTGGTATAGAGGGAAGAAACATCAAGGGTACACATAAGCCATTCTGGGTCCAATTGAGACTCGGAGACAATCTGCAAAAATTCCGTCGTGTCCTTGATTCTTGCTCTAACACATGTTAATAATGGTTTCAATTTCTCAGTTAGTATATATATACTTCTGTTGACTATAGGATCTGATTACTATATTGAACAACTATTGATCCCTCTTAACCTCTAATAATTATTAATGTCTAATTACGTTTTTTCTATGTGAAATAAGTGTGTTTGCTACAACTTAACATAATATTGGTACATTCCACCTTTACATGTTGTGAGTTCTACTCAATATATGCTACACAGAATTTCTAACATATATGGGAGGTTTTATGTATGTTCAATAACAACTCCTTCTGATGTTAGATACATAATATCATCCCAAGCCTATACACTTTTTGCATCATATAAATATATATGATACAACCTGCATGGTTTATTACAGGACTTTGGAAACTGACATCATTTGATATCTATATAATAGGGCTAGTAAAGTATGCTATCAGATTTAGCCCTTCTTGAATAACAGTATGTTTTTCATCATTTCAGATATTGCATTCATATAACAAGAGAGGCTCCTGGTAATTTAGTCTGAATAGGATTTTTGCCAACTTACCAGAGTCACTTATCTCTTATGCATAGAGATATATTTGCAATATATTCTGACCTCAACTCCTTTGTGATTCAAATTATCTATTTCTTTTGGAATATATCTATTATTTGCTAATTCAACCCTTATTATTTCTGTTACAAGTCCACTTCACTTTTTTCTTCCGGTTTGTTGCAACTTATTGTCATGGATCTTAATAAATTGCTTTCTGGTTTATGCTCCGATAAGGATGACCTAAAAATTTTTGGTATTGGTACTGAACATACAGAATTGGTTGACTTGGGAAACATAGATCCAGTTGACGGCTGCGAAAACTTATTCTTCAAATTAGGCAAACAAATTAAGATGCTCAGAACAAACATTTGGCACAATAAATTGTTTAAAGCCTACCAAGCACAGACAATATCCCCTAGAGGATTGAGATGTAAAATCCAACCACTAGTGGGCACACCGGATGAAACTCTGTTGAAAGATTGGCAACAAGCACAACAGGAGGCTGCCATGACCAGAGTTAATATTTTGGCTTCTTTTTATGAGAGAACAATACAGAGTAATATTACTGAAGTGGAAAAAAACATGTAACAGTCTTAAACAGTTTGAACAAGACATTAGTTTTCAGGGTTGTCTTAGCAAGTTATCTAAAGAAATCTCAATTTTGGAAAATAACCTTAAGAACAAGAAATTGCACAAATTTGCCTGTGATAAGGATGACTATGATAAGGGCAAACAATTTGAATCACAAAGGGGTGTGAGGTTTGCTCATGGTACAAAGAATGCCTCCTTTACACGTAGAAAGAGACCAAGGTCCATTTTAAAAAAGACAGGGCCTAGTTATATCACTTCAGGTGATGAATCCTCAACCACAGATACGGAGACACCCAATATTGGTGATTCCCCAAATGCCAAAAGGGGCAGAAGGACTGAGGTCCCTTTAGGGGGAAAAAACACAGGGCAGGTAGGAAACACAGGGGTCACAAACTTAGAAGAGTTGTTCATGTCGATAGTGAAGTGAATAATCAATGTACTAATGTTTTAAACATTTCTAAACATATCTTGACTGATGATCAATAGTCCCTACTCAATAAAGGCCTTGGTTTTATCCCTGTTTTTTTTATTGATGAAAGTATCTTGGTTTCTGATACAATAGATTTTTGCAGAAAAATTAACCTGAAATTATTTTTCAAACAACAGGATCAAACTGATAATGCTCAAAGATCATCTGATTTTAGATTCCATAAATCCACATTTAACCCCCCTATGGATAAACATGTAGCTGTTTTTCAGCAGGCAGTTATCAAGGACATACACTTTAATTTGGGTTCTGTGGACACTATGAAGCATAATATGTCTAGGAAAGAACAATTGGCACTTACACAACTCAGAAACAATACAGATATTGTTATTATTTCTGCTGACAAAGGGGGAGCGGTGGTGGTTATGGACACCGACTACTATGTGAATGAGGGTCTCAGGCAACTATCTAACCATCATCACTACATGAAAATGGAGATTGACCCCACACCTGGTTTTGCTTTGGAAATTAATGAATTCTTGGAACAAGCAGTGGAATCCGGGATTATCTCCGATAAAACTAAAACTCATTTGATAGTTAAGGATCCTGCGAAACAACAACTTTATTTACTTCCTAAGATTCATAAGTCTATTCATCAGCCACCAGGTAGACCCATTGTATCCGGCATTGGGTCACTTACTGAACCCTTATCTGTTTTTCTAACTGAGAAATTGAAACCATTATTAACATGTGTTAGAGCAAGAATCAAGGACACGACGGAATTTTTGCAGATTGTCTCCGAGTCTCAATTGGACCCAGAATGGCTTATGTGTACCCTTGATGTTTCTTCCCTCTATACCAGCATCCCCCATTGGGCGGGTCTTAAGACCTTGGAGTATTGGCTAAACAAAACTAATTTATACCCCCCAGGGATGAATACTTTATTGCTATGCATGGTGGAACACATTCTCACTAAAAATGTCTTTTATTTTCAACAAAACTGCTATTGGCAACTACAGGGCACGGCTATGGGTGCATCCTTTGCACCCATTTATGCTGATCTTTTTATGGGCTACATGGAAGAAATGATTATATATGACCCTATGCATAACATATACTTACCGGAGATTGATATATGGAGAAGATACCTGGATGACTGTTGGCTAGTATGGAAAGGAGGTGAGGAATACCTCCATGAATTTATTCAACATTTAAATGGGAACATCTGGGGCATTGAATTTTCTGTGGAATACAATCAGAGTGAAATCAGTTATTTGGACGTCCAACTAACACGACAGGGAGACAACACTCTCAGAACATCCGTCCATAGAAAATTCCCACAATATAACACTCTTCTGCATGCTGACAGTTTCCACCCTAAACATATCATCAGAAACATTCCCAAATCACAATTCTTGTGGATGAAAAGGATTTGTTCCTCAGTGGATAATCTCAATAATCACCAAATTGATTTAACCAAGAGATTTTTATCCAGAGGCTATCCCACACGTACTATTGAGTCAGCAGTCCAACTTAGCCAAGTCAAATCCAGGGATTCTCTTCTCCAATATAATACCAAATTTGACAACAAGGAATCTGATCTATGTAGATTTGTTACTACTTATGGCAGGAACAGTGCCAATTTAGTAAATATAATCAATACACATTGGAATATATTGAACTCACATCCCCTGTTGGAAGATTATCTTGGAGAACGATGTTATTTTTCTTATAGGAAAGGCAAAACCTTAGGATCATTATTTTCACATTATAAAAAAACAGGGGTACTGATGATACCCTAACTCAAAGGACACTAACTGGGGACAAACTTATAGGCATTTATCCATGTGGACATTGCAGTTTTTGCAACTACATTTTCAAAACCACCAGTTTCACTAGTAAGAACACTGGACAAATATATAACATACATTTTTTTGGCAATTGCAGTTCAGACTGGATCATTTATCTTGCCACATGTACATGTCAAGCATTTTACATTGGCCAAACGTCTAGACAGTTTCGTGTTAGGATCTCTGAACATCTTGGAGACATCAGAAACAAGAGACTAACCAATGCATTATACAGACATTCCATCAAACATCCAACGGCCAAATTTACATTTACCATCATTGATCACATTATAGGCAATCGATCCTTTAAAACAGGTTGGCATGATATATTAAATGCCAAAGAAAAGAGGTGGATTATCAAACTTGGGGGCTTTTCCCCCCTGGATTAAATGATAAATTATAATTTGTAACCAATTACCACTTGCATTGTGTATGTATATTTATCTTTTACTTCATTAAGTTGTATAACTAATGTTTTTGCATCCCAGCTCATCATAGGATTTTGTGGTTGGTATCTAACAATAGACATCTAATACCCAGATTTATGTTTCAGGTTCATATTTGGGTATGTATACATTCTTTATGTATTTTATTATTTTTGTCTACAATCATGGATACACCAGCTAACCGTTTCTTTGTTTATATTTTAGATATATATGCAACAGAAAAAGTTTTTGAATATGTTTATTTCTAACCAATACTTTTGAATTTATGCTTTTGCTCTGACTTTATTTGTTTTACTATTTCAGGAAGTGATGTCACATGAATCCACTAATTAATATTATATAAGGTCATGCAGAATTGCTTTTGCTTACTGCACTACTGATGAAAGCCTTGCCGCTGAAACCGGTCTACTTTCAGTCACAATAAAACTTATTTTGGATCTTCCTTGGTGCTGGCAGTTTTTCTTTTTGGGTCTACATTGCACTGGTGGTCAATTCCCAAGCCTCCATTTAGGGTGTCTGCAACACTGAACCAGGCAAATCCCACACCTCCAGCTCCCTTCCTAGAAAGCTCCTCCAATGACCAGGCTACTAGTCAATACCTGGTTCTCTGAGTTGTGGGCAGGACTTTTACTCTCTGTGCCATGGTCCAGTAATTTCGATTAGCACCTCTACCCATTTGTTTATTTATGCATTTATTTTGTCACTTCATCGGCATCTTCTTAACCCATCACACCATTAGCAAGTGTACATACAGACACTACATAGCTATACTCCTTTTATTTGCGGGACAACCCATCAAGAAGTATAAGCCTGAGTTTCTCTTATTGAGTTTCCTTGTTTAACAGCCAAGTGACTGACCACTGTCATGGATGGAAGAGAATGGTCCTATGTATTGATACTAGACTGCACCCATTTCTCCAAGATAATGCGGTCTCAAAGCTGGTATATGGTGGTGCGGGGAATGCATTATACGCATAATAAGTGTTATGAATGTTAATGAAAACACACAAGGCAAAACGCTGCCATCTCAGTTTTTCAGGTTGTTGATGTGCAAGTGTTGTCAACATCATAAACTTGATCAAGTTGACCTTTACAAGTATGCTGTCAACAAAAAATGCTACACCGCACCTGATCCTATTCCAAGATCCACTTCAGAGTATTCACATTGTTTAAACTAATTCCATGATAATAAAATGTATTAGCCTCGTGTAACACTGAACCCAGCAACTTTGAGAAGGCCACAGTTGTTGGAAGAGTGTCTGGCATCTGTTTTGAAAGAAAGCAGTAATATAAATTTCCTTCCCGGTCATGTTCTCCACAGCCCGACCATACTGAGAGTTAGGAAATGAACGCTCCCAGGAGAGATAAGGCTACAAGTATATCCTCTTCACTCAAGCATTGAAGAAGCATCAAGGAGACAATCTCCTTCTAAAAGATAAGGTCAGTACTGGCCACAGGGATATCTAGTTCTGAAAAATTTTAAGACAAGCCTCAGTTGTCCTGATACAAACATGACTCACATGAGTTTCTGCTTGCTAATTCCTGACTAGTGATGGCCGCAGTGTCTTTAGTCATTACCATCTGTATAGCAGTGTCTCACATGTCCTCTTATTTAAGATGGATGACCCCTCACTGGACTGTGCAATAATTTATTCTCGGTCAGACAGATCTGCTAGACCCAGTTTAGTTGCCTTTCCAATGGTTATCATAGCTGAACACATTTTGCTCAGTCTAATTACCAGTCCACCACAGAAGGGATCTGCATCTGTACATAAGATTCTGCTATCAGCTGTTTCTGATGCACCTACCAGAGACAATGCTGAAAGTTACTGAACTAGAGCAGTTGCTGATCATACACAGACTGCCATCCAGAGACATTAACCACCCTACCTGCGATGCTTGAGAACATCAGGGAGACTTAAGACATCATTTTTTAGCCTCTTGCATCAAAACCTCACCACCTATCTTTGGGAAGCCCAAAGATTAAAAACAGTCAGACCCAGGCTTCTGTTATTTTGTAGTCATTCAAGAGGTATTGTATGTGGTCAAATTAGGTACAAATGTTGTTTCCAGTGCCAGCATCAGTCCCATAGCCACCACTGTTATACCTGACCTCAATAAAGCAGGTGGCAAGAGAAAAAAGTAATAGTGGTTCTTGTTCTCACCTGTATCCTTTTCACTTCTATTCCCTGCCTATTAAAAGCAAAGGATAAATGGGCCCTACAAATCTGTGATGTTTTCTTCCAATGTAAGGAAGAATGAGAAAGTGTCTGCTTTGATTTATAGTGAGAAAGAAGAGAGATTATGCCTACCTACATGGTTACAGTTGCATAGTTACATAGTATTTCTTGGTAAGATCCCAGACTAGAAGACTTTACAGATAATTCCTGTCAATCCACAGATTTTCCATAGCTGACTGTTCAAGTGGGGAGACAATTTTACTAATGCAGATGGCTTTAACCTGTGGGTATTTGGGCTGGGGGTGAATGCCTGGAAAATTGGAACTATGTCTTTCTTTATACATGGACCAGGAAAGTAGGCACAAGACTCTTCGGTGGAGTTGTTGCACTATTTATTTATTTTTCTTGGACAGGTTTTTATTTCATGATCTGTCTAAAATACACACTCTAAAGCTCTTGATGCAAACTAAATTTTCTTCTGCATTAGTTGTGCAGTCTTTCCAATGGCTTTGGAAGAGTAACATTGCTTGTTTGCAACCCACCCTTTAGGAAATGTTTACAGTATGTTCCATCCATCAGGTGCTCTTCGGTTACATACAGTGACCCTATTCATGGAGGTTTATTAAGCAAGTAAGGAATGGCTACATTGCCAGTCCTTTCTTCCTCCTCTCACACACATCTATGAACAGTTTAGTCTCCAGTCCATCTATCACGTCTTTGGAGTAGCAGGTCACACACTTGTCTATTCCCACTCCAGGTAAGTGGATTGCTGGCACTGCAGTATAGCATAAGGGATAGGTGGGGATCATGCAGTATCTTAGTGTGTTGTACTTTAAATAAAATCTTAAACTGAGATCCCACTTGCTTGAGTTGATGGTAGCTCATGTGGATGTAAAAGATCCCACAGCACCTACTGAAAAGAATAGAGAAAGCTACCTGATGCCCTAGCCAAATTTCCCATAGTAGTATAAATGCCACTTTGGGTCTTCCCTCTGAAAAGTGGACACTAGCCTAGTGGGGCTAACCTGACCAACAAAGAGTAAATGTTGTTTGTTTGTCTTTCGGCTTTTCCCAGTTAGGGGTCGCCACAGCAGAACTCCGGTCCGCTAATGATTGGCAGTTATTTTTTTATGGTGTCAAGTTGCCAGCCCGACACCCAACCTTCAACGAAGGCACGCCCATTCAACGCATGTCTTTTGAATGCCCACTCGACCATGGGGAGGACATGCACACTCCACACAGAAGGCACTCCCAAACCCAAGCCAAGAATCGAACGGAAGAACCGCTTGCTGTGACCAACAAAGAGTAAATTGTTGTTGTGTCTTTTGGCTTTTCCTGGTTAGGGGTCGCCACAGCGGAACTCCGGTCCACTAATGATTGGTAGTCGATTTTTATGTACCGTGTTACCAGCCCTGTCGCACAACCTTCAACGAAGGTATGCCCATTCATGCATGTCTCCACGCAGAAAACACTCTAGCTGAGAATCGAACCAGACAGCATTTTGCTGTGAGGCGACAACGCTACCGCAGCACCACAAACTGTTCTGGAATGTTATGTGAGTGTATTGTTACAGTCCCACAATCCATTATATTACTAGCATGTATGAATCACTGCTGACATGCTATTACATGTTGCTTTAAACTGTAAACTGTTCAATACTATACAGACATGCACAGTACTGTATCAAGTGTGGAGTAAAGGAGGGCACTAAATAAGTTATGGCTTTGAACATGTACTCATATTGCACAAACTACTACATGCTAGCAGGTAACAGTTATATGAGAATCCAGACATGCCCATACTGTATGGTACTCTAGCTACATGTGATATTCTAGACATAGCTGTGCTCATACTAATCAGACTACTGCATGCTAATAGATAACAGCAGTAGGCATAACCAAGTATGACGATACTGTACTGATTTGCTGTCATACATTGCTTTATATGGTATACTGCTCAATGTCATAGTGATATGTTCTTATACTGCTCAGAACAGTGCATGCTAACAGATAACAACTATATGTGTAATCAGGTATGGACATACTTCTTTGTATTCTAACTACCTGTGATATTCTAAACATATTTGCAAACTCCAGATTTCTGCAGCTCCACTCATCTCTCACTCTGATAATTAGTCTTTCATGCAAATCTAGATATGACACTGTAATAAACAGCTGACTAGCATATGCAGGTGCACTGCAGACTTCAGGAGTCAGTGGGAGATCCTGAGAACATTCAAATGCACAGGTCAATGTAGCATGACTCATGACAGTCCAGTCATGACAGCCATGGTACCTCACAAATGGAGCTCCTGCACTGGACAGCCTCATGGTCATGCAGCTCCATCTATATGTCAGATCTGGCTCCCTGCCAGCAATACCAGGTGTGACATATAAATGAAGCTGCTGCATTGGAATTGGACCAGCTTCAGATGCCCCACAAATGCCTTGGGTAAGTTCAGGCTATGCTCATAATAGGTAATGAGATTCAATAACATCAAATGTTATATAATCTCAGTACCTCCTCCTGGCATTATGAGGCTCCAAATCAACACCTTGCTGTATTGAACTGCTGACAGTTTGTCCCTATGACATCATTAGAGGGTGCCACCAGATGACACAGAATCAGTAAGTAATTGGACAACTGCTCAGCATGTTTGTTGTTTTTCTTTTGGCTTTTCCCGGTTAGGGGTCGCCACAGCGGAACTCCGATCTGCTAATGATTGGCAGTAGATTTTTACGGTGCCGAGGTGCCAGCTCAACACCCAACCTTCAACAAAGGCACACCCATTCATGCATGTCTTTCGAAAGCTACTCCACCACGGGGAGGACATGCAGACTCCACACAGAAGGCGCTCCAACCGAGAATCGAATGGGAGAACCTCTTGCTGTGAGGCAACAACGCTGCCACTGCACCACCGAGGCTTTAATGCATTTCATAAAAATTCAGGTTTTCTAAACTTAATAAATATACCTCCACTGATATAATCAAAGTAAAAAAATTCATATTTTGGAATCAGAAAGCCCACATTACATGTTGAAATCCTTCATTACAACAACATTAAATGGTTATAAACTTTGCATAAGATCCTTAACCATATTTTTAAGACTAACTCTGCACTGAGTCATTCAAGACTGCCAGTTTAATCACCTAGTCTATTACCATGCCATCCAGAAACATATTCTCATTGCTAATGCCAATGAATGTTGTACCTTATTTACAAAATTACAACAACTATTGACATTGCATGCAACTCTTGTCTACAAGACTTCTGAGTCTTCATTTGTAGTATACAAATTATGAATTACTGAATTCTTCAGTATCAGTTTTGCTTTTAGTGGGCACTTAATAAATAGTTCCAAGAATAATACATATTTTGAAAACTTCTGGGCTCATACATGCACACATAGCAGTTCCCCAGCAAAACATTTTACTATTTAAATTCTGTTTCATAGTAATGCAATCATTTTCATTTGTTAAAAAGGTAAACCTAATGGACATAAGTGTCCCTTTTCAATGGTAACCCAGGAGCAGTGTCTGGTTAAGTGAATTACTCACAGCCACACAGTAGTCAAACCAAGGAGAAAGGAATCAAATCCTCCATACATGAGTCAACTTGCTAATGTTTTAGAGACTTGATCTTGTAGAATAATCGCCATTAAAAAATCTAAAATGTACAAAACTTTTTTTCTCTAGAATCCTGTATTTATAACCTGTGAAACGTTATGAAAAACTGTACAGTTTACTGATATAATCAAACATCTAAAGCATTAACATGTATTCATGAATTAAACGTGTTGTGTCAGATGTGCATAAATCAAAAGAAATTTAGTGCATAGGCTTTAACTTCTCAAATTCTGTTATCACTCACACAATGACCCAATACAGGGTCTATATTACGAGATCGAATGTTTAGGTGGCCGAACACCTAAATATCAAACTCGTAATATCGAACTGTAAAAAAGCGAATGGCGCAGGGAAGGACAACCATTGGTCACAAAACAAAAAAACATAACTTTATACCAAATCAAAGTGGGAGGCTTTGCCCCCCCCCCCCCAACTAAATATACCAACTCCAAGATCGCTCTACAATACACAAAAGGCAAAATCCGGTGAATGGCCAAGGGAAATCTTTCCGTGCGTTAAATCGTCCATTCACCGTTTTTTGCTTCCAATATTACAAGTTCGATGTTTAGGTGCTCAAGTCACCTGAACATTCGATCTTGTAATATAGATGTAATATATAATAACTCATGCAGTTCTATAAGCCTGCTTTACCACATGTGTCTATGTGAGCTGGGGCTGCAACCTGAGTCACATCAGAAAATACTTTAAAGTTTGAAACAATATTGCAGCATCAAATACCTTACTATATGCTTATTTTGCTTTCTCCTAAATTCAAAATTGTTCATCTCATAGCAAAAATTCAATTCTTAAGTAAATCTGCCTTTACTGGCCTCAGACACAGCACTATTCTGAAACAAGAATTTTTTTCAATCTATTCATAAGTCAGTAACCAATCACAGAAACAAATTAATTAAAATATATAACCCGCTGGCAGGCAGCAAACAGAGTATGCAAAATAGCATCTGGACTACATCAAATTAATAGCCAAAGCACTTGCAAAATACATCACAAAATCAGTCCATTGTGAACCTTCTCTTTATAGTTACTTCAGAACCCTGTATAGTGCTCATTCTTATTCTGAAAATAAAAAGAAAGAAAACAAAAATTGTTTTTATTCATTGTCCAAACATTTCTATAGACTTATGAAAACCTGTGAAAATAAACTGTATTACCTGCCACACATCTGCCATCCATCCATCCATCCATCCATCCATCCATCCATCCATCCATCCATCCATTCATCCACTCCACCCTTTTCCCCATTTTTACTTATCTCCCATCTTATCGATAATTCTTTTCTTTAAAGGAAAAGAAGAAGCAACGCATATGATAAAATGTTATTGAAATGAAAAGCATGACAGTCTCAAGTTGAATATGATTTTTCTCTTGCCTTTAGTGGGTTGAGGCCTGAAAGTTATGACATTTGCTTCAGAGAGAAAGACTTTCAGAAGGAATGTCTTACAAGGCCAGAAACTCTCCAGAATCTGCATTCCGAAGTTAACTCTACTTTTTTCATTCTCAAAGACACAGACAGAAAACACACATTTTAACCCACTAATGTCAGTCTATAACTCAGTTATGTAGGATTTCTTTAATTTGAATAACGCAATAAGCATAGTCTCTTTGTAGCTACCTGACACATCAGCTGGAATTTCAGCCAAGTTAAGTGACCACCACAGATCTAGCTCAGGCAACATGATATACAGACATAAATAACAATATATTGCACTGTATAGACATGATTATACTCATGTAGAAAAAAAAAAACTACATCACATCTTTCTGAAATGCAATTCCAGTATACTCTAGACTTACAAAATAAATGAAACACAGATCAGTCTATTTATCTCATTACATTATTTCACAAAAGTTATGCTGTAAGTATGGAATGAACTCAACAAAATTGCCAACATTTTTTCACATGCTACTTCAGCTATTGTCAACTAATGCTATTTGAAAATATGAAGATTTTGTGCCATTATGCGTGGTTCAGACATCACAGGTACAGTTCATTTTACTTCAGCTAAGCTCATTCTTACTCATTGCTTGTTCTTGCTAGACACTAGCACGTGTTCCTTTTAATTTATGACATGTTTCACTTCATTCATCCTGCTATGACAGCTTCTGAAGAAGATATGATCAGCAAATATTTTATTTAATTATTAAAGAACTTTCCAATTGCACCTGTCTTCAGTAATCTTTTCAAAAACTATTTTGTTACATTTCATTCAATATTGATAGGTCTGAAATATTATTTATTAACTTTCCATATATTAGTGCCCTTGTTTTATTTATAGTATAATATCTCTCATTAACTTTCAACTAGTGCTGAAAGATTGCAACCATTTATGCTTTTACAAACAAGATTTATCAGCGTTGGTATTGCAACACCTACAGTCCAAATTGTTACAACTTTATCAGGCAGTTTAACAGTTAACATTGTGCAGGCATTATTACTGCATAGTTCACACAGGAATCCTATCATGCAGCAAATAAACCAAGTCTGAGGGTCAAGGCAAAATATTTACCATATCAATGTAGATTTGTATTTCCTGTCCTGCAGTTACAGAATTAAAGCTGAAGCATCTATTCACTCTACTTATGGAAGCAAATGGACATCAAGTGATTGAAACTCCTCGTTCTGCTTATCTGCCTGCTTTTAACATGTATGCTATATTTAAAATAAAAGATATTTTGCTTACTTTTTATCATGGGATTTCCAGAAGGAACCATGTTAAAGATTTCCCATCTCAATCATATGTTAATGTGTGTTTGCTGCCTCTAGACAATCCTGTTTCACTGCCAGACTGTTTTAGCACAACATATCTGCTACCGATGGAAATTTTGTCACTTCACCAGATCTAGATTCATTCCTTCTGCTGCTACTCTGTTCATTTTACATTCTTCTTTCATTACCTTCAAATCTGACTTAAATTCCCATTATTACACAATCAGTATAGTCAGGAGATTCTTGAGTATAAATTGCAACATTATTCTTATCCAGATATTAGGCAGGATTTTCCCATAGACAGCAAGCAGGCACATTGCACACTGACTCTTTTTAAAAGCAGAATATCTTTATAGGTATATAACTAAAGATATCCTACTGTGAGGTAGCTATATGATTTACAAATGAAGGGCAAATGGTGTTGTTAATCTTTTTCAGGAAGGAATGTCCCAAGAATTCTTGTTAAGTGCTCTTTCCATTACTAGGTAGGGGAAGTCATGCTGCGTCATGATAAACAGAATATTGCATTTTGTGGACACTGTACTTTTTGTACAATCTTAGGAAAACAATCCTTGATCATGTCAGCTCAAACTTCATTCTTCTCAATCTTCTTCATGCATCAGGATTTGTATAGTACAGTCTGTAAAAACTGAGAGCTTTCTAGTATTTAGAATATCCTGTATGACACTTAAAATCAGTTAGAAATGCACATATTAAAAGAGAAATGTATAAAATATGTTAATAAGTGGTCTACATGCAACATTATCTCAATTTTACATGTCTCTTAGCCACACTTCCAATATTTCCCCTTCTTTGCCAGTGCAGCTCCACCTGTATGTGAGACCTGGTACCGCAGGCAATGTACTGCCTACAGTACTAATTCCCCCTTATATACTGAGCAGTAGCAATGCTGCAACTATGCATTGCCTTAAATAGCTACTCTGTGTCTTCAGGATATTATGTTGGCATGCATCATCACTGTAAACTCCAAAGTGTTGTGATGTAGTAAATACAGTTTAATTTTTAGAAATGATCATAGGGCTCTACCAGTTCACTTTGACATGCACCAGTTGAGGACTGGCAAATCCCTTGATATGGAACTGAGCATGTGTTAGTATTTTGGTGTAATGCGGTACCCCCACACCCAGCATCGTTTAGAATCACAGGGCATATCTTGCAACATAAATAGTTATGCAAGCAATTAATGAGCTTGTAATCACATGATTCTACTTATGTGTGTAAGCATTGTGCTTTTAACTGCTGTTCATTTTGGAAGAAGCTTCTGTAAGAATAAAGAGAAAAAAGCACTAAATTAATTTAGCATTGTGTTGAGCTGAATAATGTATGCTCTGTCAGCTGTGTTGCTTTTGTTTTTAGTTTATTTACACTCTCAGTTCCATGGCTCTGCTTTTGTTGATGCATTTTTGAGTCACTACTGGTTATGGTCAGACCAGATAAAAAAAAAATATATATATATATATATATATATATATATATATATATATATATATATGGGTCCCCTTCACAATTTCAAAACATTGAATCACTGGTCCGTGAAGACCAGATGATCGAAGTTTTGAAATATTAAACCTTGTCAATGGAGATCATCATACAGTGTGGAACAGGAACTTTACCATTCCCTTCAGTGTAGTGTGATCTTGGAGTTGGTATATTTTAGTAGCAGGGGGTGTTAGGGCCACAGCTCCCCACATGGGGAGTTGTGAAAGAAGACATTTTGTAACATTTTAGTTTTTTTTGTTTTGTAAGGTTCGATATTTCAGAACTTCAATCCTCTGGTCTTCCATGATCAGAGGTTCGATGTTCTGAAATTTCGATCCTTTGATGAACCTTTTTTCAGCAGACACCCGGGGAGAAAAGCTCCAAATTGAGTACAAAAATAACATTCAAGTATAGAGATTATACAGCATGGAGTAACAAATAAAGTACGCAGTAAAAATATATAAACAAACTATTTACAGTAATTTCATTGCAATCACAGCAGTGATAAAAAAATAGCTTTTTACAGTCTAAGCAGTACAATCTGATTAGTTAGAGGTTTTAAATGGAAGCTTAAAACATGTAGTACAGAAGTAAGATTTGAAAAGTGGGTGCAGGTAAGTTAGAGGAGGTTTGGAAAAGCTGTAAAGAAAGAGAGGTGGTTGGAAGTAAGAAGGAGAGGGAAGAAGGGCTAGGAGGAGGGGGCCAGATAAGGATAGGAATTTAATATGGGAAAGTAAGATTTGAAAAGATACAGGAGGTTGATAGGAGAAAGAAAATGTTTGTGGGACTACAGAAGAGTGGGTAAGTAAAGTAGGAATGTAAGAATAGCTAGTAGAGGAGGTAAGGGTAGAAACAATGAATATATTTTTATGGTGGCTGAGTAAAGTGGCAGTGCCAATGATTTTTGAGGTGTTCCTTTAAAGCTGTTTTGAATAATTTTGTGTTGGTAAAACTACCTCTTGGGGTAGTTTATTCCAGGTTATAGATGGGTGATAGCTATACAGTTTACATCCAGTTTTGGTTTTGGGTTTATAGATTTGGAGTAAGTTTTGGTTAGAGCTTCTGAGTTGTCTGGAGTGGAAGTAGTAGGAAATAAGTGGTGCGAGTGTTGGACAGTATGATGGCAAGTAAAGGATGGAATGAATAATGGAGAGTTGAGAGAGTAGAAGAAGGTGAGGTAGTTCTAACCAGTTCATTAGTTTAAGTGACATGCAGTGATGGGATCTGTAGTTTTGACTTGCTGTAAATCAAGCTATCTTATTTTAGGTGGTTTCAAGCTTGGCAAGAAGGGTAGAGTCAAGATTAGTAAGGATCTGGGAGCCATACATAAGACTGGGTAGGAGGTATGCTTGTGAGAGTGTAATTTTGGCATCAGAGGAAAGGAATTTCTTTGATCTGTAGAGCAGTCCAAGTTTTTGATAGGTCTTCTTGATACAGTTATTGATATCTATGTCAAACCTCAATTGGTCATCTATGGTGATTCCTAAGAGTTTGGTGCTACATTCTACTTGTATGGAAGTGTTGTTAAGGGATAGAATGGAGAAAGTAGATTTGATATAAGACAGAGTTTTAGGGAGAAACAGTAGCAGTTTTGTTTTTTTTTTTTTTTTGGATTGAGAATCAGTTGATTGTCAGTAAGCCAAGATTCAATTGAGTTAAAGGCAGTTTGGATGGCAGAATGGAGCTCTGAGAGGGAGCTGGCTACAGTAGTAATGGTCGAGTCATCAGCATATTGAACTAGGGAAGTCGAGGGGGAAGAGGTGTACATATTGTTAGTGAAAATATTGAAAAGTAATGGTCCTAAAATGGAGCCTTGAGGGACACCCATTTGGACTGGTAGAGGTGGTGAGAGTTTGGTCTGCCATTTAACTGATTGGGTTTGATTGGAGAGGTAGCTAGAGAACCAAGAAACAGCTTCAGAGGAGAAGTTTAGTTCTTGTCACTTATTTAAGAGGAGAGGATGAGAGACAGTATCAAATGCCTTGGACATATCCAGAAATAAGCAAGAAACTAGCTTGTGGTCATCCCTGGCATGAGAAACTGTGTGGAGAAAGGATAGGAGTGCAGTGGTAGTGCTATGTCTAGGTCTGAAGCCATGTTGTGTAGGAGTTAGAAGGTTGTGCTTAGAAAGACATTGCATGACCTGTTTGTGAACACATTTTTCAAGGACTTTGGAAAGGGGGGACAGGATAGCAATGGGATGGAAGTTAGAGATATCAGAGGAGTTGCCACTCTTGTGTATTGGAAGGGTATGAAACTGCTTGCAAATGGATGGGACTTCCCCTTCCGAGCTTGAGTGATTTATTACAATGGATACTGGTAGGGCAAGGGTCTCTGATGCAAGTTGTAGAAAGTTGGGTGGAATTTTATCTGTAGATGGGGAGCAGGGTTTTAAGTTGGATAGTAAAGTCTATATATATATATATATATATATATATATATATATATATATATATATATAAAAATCCAAAAACTGACCATAGTACAAGTACCATGACCTTTACTGACTATATCCATATATATGTGAATGGACTGCAAGCCGGGTTTTGTTAAAATAGGAGCCTCTTCAATGCATAATAAATCAACATGGAACTTACTCTACATATAATCTGCCACACAGTTAATCAGGTGACCAAGATCATGTGAGATGCACTTAGATTTCAAGCAACAAAGTCATAATAAGTAACGTATATATATATTGAAGAATAAAGATACATAATTTAATCCTGGTCTATATAGTACTCCGAAATGTCAAATCCACATATCTTCATTCCTTCCTTCCCTTTCAATCTATCTCTGTCTCTAGCAGGATGCAAGAGAGTAACAGGGTTTACTGGAAAAATCCATAAAGCATGCACTCAGCAGGCTCATTCAAAAGTCAGTTTGAGTCCACTCAATCCATCCATCATTTATTTTGGACAAACTTTGTATCACCTCTGCCCTTGTGCTTTAAGTAAGTGTTAGGCAGTCAGTCTTTACTGCGTGTATTTTAGCCTGCACAGTGACTAGTCTGAAGACAAGTGCTTCAGTGACCTGTTTGTAAGCAATAGCCTTACAGTCCATAAACACTCCTCAACAGACATCCTGCTTGTCAGATTCTACTCTCTACTTCCTAACAAATATTGACATTTGCTCCTACTGCTCTTACTCTGTTTCTTTCTCTTGTATTTTCTTCACTTCTTCTACACTTGCTACTCCCATTAGTTATAACCTCCTGTCTTTCTTTATTGGTCCTGCATGCCATGTCACCCTTCCTTTCTTATTTTTCTTTTCCCAAGACAGTTATTAAACCACTTTCAGCTCTGAATCAGTATCTGTGTATAGTCACGATTAACTCTGTACACTCAGCTTCCTCTTTAAGCAAGAAAAGTGTGTTTTTATTTTTCTGTAGAAGAGTCCCTTCAAGCAAATATTTATCTATGTATGTAACAGTGAAGTCTGCAGTTTGAACACCAGTCAATGGGCTATATTTTTATGTAATTTTTTATGTAAATTATAAATATTTTGGCAGCATAAAACAAAGAACTTTGTCCACTATAATAGCTCCATTTTCTTAGACCACAGCAGTCCCATTGGCACTTTCTCCTTGAACTGTGCTTCATTCATTGTTTTAGCAGTCCACTGTATCAGGATTAGGAATCAGTATATTAGAGGGTCAGCTCAGGTTGGACAGTTTGGAGCCAAAGCAAGAGAGGCGAGATTGCATTGGTTTGGACATGTGCTGAGGAGGGATGCTGGGTATATTGGGAAAAGGATGCTAAGGATGGAGCTGCCAGGTAAGAGGAAAAGAGGAAGGCCTAAGATAAGGTTTATGGATGTGGTGAGAGAGGACATGCAGGTGGTTGGTGTGAAAGGGCGTGATGCAGAGGACAGGAAGAAATGGAAACAGATGATCCACTGTGGCGACCCCTAACGGGAACAGCCGAAAGAAGATTATGATGACTGTATCCCTTCCTTAAGTTTATTTTTCCTTTGTACCAGATGCTTGGATAACCACTTTCAGTTCTGAGCCAGTAATTTTGCAGAGCTGCAGTTCTGCATTTTGGCTTACATTTTCTGATTGTTTTGCTGATCTTTTGGGGGGGGGGGTAGCCTTTGGACTTTGCAATTCAACGTCCGTAGAAACCTATTACACAGTTATTCATTCAAGTGCAATTTATACTGTTATATATAGCCATTAGTCAGATTTAACTGATATTGGACTAACTTTCCTACTAAAATTGTGTCCTAGAGCAACACAATCAAGAGTTTCATCTACTGGCAGAGAGGCTTTTTAAACTTTTGTAGTATTTGGGCTGGTAATGTGGTTGTTGTACTGTAGGGGCGCTGTGGGGAATTCAGCATGTACTGTTGGTTCTGTATTCTCTGGTAACTTGTTGGTTCTGGTGGATAGATGACTTGCAGAAGTTGTGTGAAGAAGCATGGGTGCGCACCTGGAGGCTCTTAATAAAGAAAGGCCTTACAACTCTATAAACCGTGTGGTTTCGTTATTTCCCAGGATATAACATATTGGCGACGAGAAGATGGGATGCCTCCGAGTCCGCTGCGAGTAAACTGGTGAGCTGCAGTTCATGTCGGATGACGAAGAGACGGGGCCTACTGGAGTGATGTCTGGTTCCATGTTGGGGTCACTAGTTGCATACGACTGTCAGACACAGACCTGGGAGGAGTATTGTGAAGTGTTGGAACATTTTTTTGAGGCAAACCAGATAATGGAAGCGGGTCGGAAGCGAGCCATATTGCTAAGCTCGGTGGGCAGTAAGACATACAGTCTGATGAGGAACTTATTGAGTCCTGATAAACCGGGGGACAAATCGTTCACAGAGTTGACGAGTTTATTTCAGTCACATTATAACCCGAAGCCGAGTGCAATAGTCCAGAGGTTCAAGTTAAATTCAAGGACTAGAATGGCTAATGAAACGGTAATGGAGTATGTCGCAGTGTTGAGGGAACTGGCACAACATTGTGATTATGGGGACAGACTGACCGAAATGCTACGAGATAGGCTCGTATGTGGCATTGCAGATGACCGCATACAACGCAGATTGTTAGCGGAGCCTGACTTGTCATTTGAAAAGGCCTTGAAGTTGGCACAGGCCATAGAGACAGCGACTAAAGACATTCGTGATTTACAACAGAAAACCACGGAAGGGGTTGGAAGCAGGAGTGCGACCCCACTACCAGTGCATAAAGTGGTCATGGAGCGTGATTCACAAGGGAAGTCTGGTCAGTATGCTTGTTACAGGTGTGGAGGTGAGCATTTGTCACGGAACTGTCGTTTTTTAACTGTAAAATGTCATGCTTGCGGGGAAAAAGGGCCATGTAAAGAAAATGTGCCGCGCAATGCCCTCTCGGGACCAGCCGAAAAAGGGGGAGGAAAAAAGCAGTATGATGGAATGGAAGGGAAACCGAAAAAATAAACGGCAGTATGCACACCACATGCGTGAAGTTACAGATCAACCAACCAGGGAAGCCGAAGAAGTGTTCACAATGTTTAATGTGAAAGAGGCCAGGTGGGAAAGAGTTGATCCCATTAAAACCCAGTTGGACTTAAATGGTAAAATGGTGCAGTTTGAAGTGGATACAGGGTGTAGTGTCACAGTTCTGTCAAAGGCAGAGTATGGGAAGTTATGGCCCAGAGAAGCTCGGAAGCTGCAGGACTGTTCAGTGACTTTGAAAACCTACACGGGTGAAATAGTTCCCACGTTGGGAATGGTAAAAATGAAGGTAAAATATAAAGACCAAGTCAAAGAGTTGCCAGTCATGGTGGTAGCAGGTAAGGGACCAAACCTGCTAGGCCGGGTGTGGTTAAAGGAGCTAAACATGGACTGCCTACAGCTCCATAAGGTAGAACAGCCAGGCCTGACCTTGCAAGAGGTGCTTGAGAACAATGAAGAAGTGTTCAAAGAGGAACTGGGGACCTGGAGGGGTCCACCAGCAAAGATACACGTGGAAGAAAACGTAACGCCAAGATTTTACAAACCCCGTCCTGTACCATATGCGATGAAGAAGAAAGTTGAGTTTGAGTTAGAGAGACTCACTAAGCAAGGTATAATTGAACCAGTAAAGTTTGCGGAATGGGCCGCACCAATTGTTCCAGTATTAAAGCCAGATGGTACTGTACGCATCTGTGGTGACTACAAATTAACAGTGAATCAAGTCTCGAAGCTGGAGCAGTATCCTTTACCAAAGGTGGAGGATGTGTTTGAAAAGCTGTCGGGAGGTGAAAGGTTTAGTAAACTGGACCTCAGTCAGGCATATCAACAAGTAGTGCTGGAAGAAGGGTCAAAGGCGTATGTTACCCTGAACACACACAAAGGTTTGTTCCAAGTTAATCGTTTACCTTTTGGGGTTTCCTCGAGTCCAGCTATTTTTCAGAGAATAATGGCGGGACTGGTGGCAGGAATTCCAAAGGTGGCTGTGTATTTAGACGATATCCTGTTGACGGGAAGGAACATTCGAGAGCATCTGGAGACGCTGAATGAGGTGCTGAGTCGACGGCGAGAGGCAGGTCTACGGGTGAAACGGAGTAAATGTGCTTTCATGGCAACGGAAGCAGAATTCCTGGGCTACAAGGTGGATGCATCAGGCCTACACCCCCTGCCAAATAAAGTGGAAGCCATTCAACAGGCACCAGCACCCACAAATGTTACAGAACTGAAAGCCTATTTAGGCTTACTTAACTATTATAACAGGTTCCTGCCAAATCTGTCAACACTGTTAGCTCCTTTACATAAGTTATTAAGGAAGGAGGCTCAGTGGTCGTGGAAAGAGGAACAGGACAGAGCGTTTGAACAGTCAAAGGAACTAATGCAATCTTCAGAGGTTTTGGTGCACTACGATAGTCACAAGGACTTAATTTTGTCATGTGATGCCTCACCCTATGGATTAGGGGCTGTGTTGGCACACCGCATGCCAGATGGACAAGAGAGACCCATTGGGTTCATGTCACGAACTTTGACACCAGCGGAGTCAAACTATTCCCAGATAGATAAAGAGGGTTTAGCTGTCATGTTTGGAATCAAGCGATTTCACAAGTATCTCTATGGGAGGAAGTTTACTATTTGCACTGATCATAAGCCTTTGTTGTCATTATTCAACGAGATGAAAGCAGTACCGCAGATGGTTTCTCCTCGCATTCAGAGATGGGCTGTAACATTGAGAGCTTATGAATACGAGATTGTTTATAAGCCTGGAAAACACCATGGTAATGCAGATGCACTAAGTAGGTTGCCGATGCCAGGGCATCTCCAGGAAGAGGAAGCGGAGGACCGAGTTTTGATGATGGAAGACATAACATTGGTGTCTGCTAAGGAACTGAGAGTTTGGACACACAAAGACCCGGTGCTTGCTAGAGTGTTTCAGTGGGTCCAGCAAGGCTGGCCAGTCCAACAAACGGATCCAGTTTTTCGACCTTATGAGGTGAGGAAAACAGAGCTGAGTGTACAAGATGGATGCGTATTGTGGGGGGCACGAGTGATAATTCCGTCCCCAGGAAGACGGGCACTTTTACAGCAGTTGCACCAAGGTCATGTGGGCATTACCCGAATGAAAGCCTTAGCCCGAAGTTATTTTTGGTGGCCAAAATTGGACCACGAGATTGAAGTCGTTGTGAATGAGTGTAAAACATGTCAACAACATCGCAACTTGCCGGTGGCGGCGCCACTACATCCATGGGAGTGGCCGAGTAGACCTTGGCAGAGACTTCATATAGACTATGCAGGACCTTTCATGGGGGCCATGTTTTTGATAATCATGGATGCTCATTCGAAATGGATGGATGCCTATCAAGTCAAGACACCCACTTCCCTCGTTACCAGTGAATGCTTGAGGAGGAGTTTCAGTAGTCAAGGACTGCCTGAGACTATTGTATCCGATAATGCTTCATGTTTCACGAGTGAAGAGTTCAAGGGTTTTCTGAGGAAAAATGGAATCGTACACATCACCTCAGCACCCTACCATGCAGCTACAAATGGTTGTGCTGAAAGAGCTGTGCAGACTTTTAAAGCCATGATGAAAAAGTCAGGAGAAGGAAGTATGGCAGCAAAAGTGTCAAGGGTGTTATTCAATTATCGTATTACACCACAATCTACCACGGGTTTGTCACCTGCCGAGATGTTGCAAGGACGGAGATTGAGATCCACGTTGGATCTAGTGTATCCAAATGTCCGAGCTAAGGTAGAGGGGACCCAGTGGAGGCAAAAAGAATGTCATGATCGACGACAGAGAGAGAGAAGTTTTCTGGAAGGAGATGCAGTGATGACGCGAAATTTCAGTTATGGACCTAAGTGGATTCCAGGGTTCATTGTCAAGAGTACAGGTCCATTGTCGTACCAGGTGAGGTTGAATGGAGATTTCTTGGTGAGAAGACATGTAGACCAAATTCTACGAAGCGAACAGAAGAAGGATGCCATGGAACTGCTGGCCTCAGAACTACCGTTAAGTTCGGAACCAGGACTCGCAGTGGCAGGAGGATCGCAAATCGAGGGAGACCGCAGGAATGTGGAAGGAGAGGTTCCTGAGGATCCAACCGTTCCAGGGAAGGACACACCGATACCTGAAGTGGTAACTGTGACACCGGAGTCACCTAAGGTGGTACCACTGCGCCGTTCTAAGCGTGTGCTGGTTAAACCTAGTTACTTGAAGGACTATCAATGTTAACAAAAGTGCATGTATAGATTACCAGCCTAAAAATAGTAGATGGTATGGTACCCAGTTAATAACTAGCCTGTTATATACAAGTAAATGATTAAATGCATTGTGGAACTTGTTCCCTAGTTTTGCTTATGTAAGACAGTATGTCTTAGCTTAAAAGGGGAGGAATGTAGTATTCGGGCTGGTAATGTGGTTGTTGTACTGTAGGGGCGCTGTGGGGAATTCAGCATGTACTGTTGGTTCTGTATTCTCTGGTAACTTGTTGGTTCTGGTGGATAGATGACTTGCAGAAGTTGTGTGAAGAAGCATGGGTGCGCACCTGGAGGCTCTTAATAAAGAAAGGCCTTACAACTCTATAAACCGTGTGGTTTCGTTATTTCCCAGGATATAACAACTTTATTGTTCCTTTTACTAATCCCTCTCAGCAGATCTGTGGCTGTTTAAGCTCAGTCACTGATTGTTTTTCTCTGTCTCTATGCCAAGTTTTCAACCAACTTCAGTCACCCTCACTAACACTCAGGCTCACTCTGCTCCCCTACCAGACCTCCAATTTACATCCACCCTTCTTACTCTACATTTATACTTCCATAGCACCACCCACATATCCTACAAACCAATACCATTGATTCCCTCCAAAAAAATCAATAGAATAACTCCCAGTAGTAACACTCACTCTAGTTTACCATCCAAGACTCTCTCTCAAACTGTCCTACTCATTGCCCTCTATAACTATCACATTACATCTCTACAACCAACCCAATACCCTCCTAACATTTTCTAAACCTAATTTACAGCAAAGATAAAACCCAAGTTAAATAAGACGCCCCTAACTCAGATTATTCTACTATTCATCTTAACCCTACTAGCCTTCATCACCAATTATCAAATCCACCTCCTTCATTACATAGGGCTTCAACCAGTCCTCACAAAGAATATCAACATCTACCTAACCCATCTGTCTCCATAGCACCCTGTCTGTACAAACAAATTACATATCTATAAATATCTTAAAATTAAGTATCTAAATTTAAAATCAAATACCAAACCAAGACCAAAATATAACTGGCCACACCATTCCCTGTGTAAAATATTAGTTCAGAAAATTAGCGGAGATATTCACTCCAACCCAGGTCCCACTGTTCATAAAAACATCACTTCCAACCCCAAAATAAACCAGTCACCTAATATATCTCAAGAAAAAACAGAACCCACATTCACCTTACTAAATATGAACCTAAGAAGTATGCGCAATAAAATCCACGACATATATGCCTACCTTGCCAATTAAACTCCTGATGTAGTCATAGCTACCAAAGCCTGGTTAAAAAAGAAATTAAGGATAATGAGATCACCCCCCAGGATATAATATACTCTGGCATGACAGACAAAATAAGCATGCAGATGGTTCATAGGTTCATAGGTAGGTACTAAGCTATCTGCCTTGAGGCCTATATAAACCGAGCCAAAAAGGTTCCCTGGCTTTCACCACCCAAGAAAATTTCCCATCCAGTCATCAAGATTTTTCTTAAAGAGGGCCATTGAGGAGCTTTGCTTGACATGAATGGGTAGTTTGTTCCAGAGTATGGGAAGTCTCTGGGACAGAAATCTATCCCTCCAGCATGTTCTGTTTATTGTGGTGACAAGGTTTAGGTCTCTGGAGCGTGTGGTTTGGAGAGATTGGGATTTTTTCAAGTGTAGCATGTCCAACAACTCTGGGTTTGACATAGCTTTGTATGTTAGGCAGAGATTGCCTCTGAGTAGGTGATATGCGACTGAGTAGAGCTGGAGTTTTTTGAGATGATCTGCATATAGCATCAGTTTGAGGCCAGTAATCCTCTTAGTGAGGTATTTCTGTGACCTTTCCAATTGTTGTAGGTTTCTTGTGAGATACAAGGCAAACGGGGCATTGTACTCTATAATGGGTCTGATAAGAGATGAGTAGAGAGGAACAATGACCTCCTTTTTTCTAGAGGAGAACCCTTCTGTGATGAGGTGTGCCACGTAGAAAGATTTCCTGACTACTGTGGCGATGTGGTTTTCAAAGGAGAGACTACTGTCCACTTGTGTCCCAAGGTCTCTTATCGCACTTTCAGTGTTCAGTGAGCTACTGCCTACGTAGTAGTTTATGGGTACCACGTTTTTCCCAAAGGGGATGACAATGCACTTCTTGGCATTGAGCTTGAGGCCATGACTTTAACACCAAACATCTGTCTCTGTGAGGCCCTTTTATAGAATGTCTACATCATTAGGTGATTCTATTATGGCTCCCAGTTTCCAGTCATCTGCAAACTTTGTTAGCCAAATACCTTTTGTGTTGGCCTGCACTTCAGAGAAGTAGATGCCGAACAGGACAGTACCCAGGACCAAACCCTGTGGTACTCCATTCGTCACTGGTATGAAGTCGGACTTGGAGTCAGCTACTTTTACTGTGTGGGTTCTGTTGTAGCACTCATCTGGAAAAATTCCCTACCAATCACCTTATTCCCTCAGGAAATACCCAAATTTAACAATGCTGAACTTCTAATAATACTCCTAAAATCAACAACAGGAAACTATATGTTTAACACCAATTTCTATACTACCAAGGAATAATGTTGATACTGCTGAAAACATCCTGTATTGGATATCCTAACAAATTAATTAACCACAAAACTATAATACTTGGAGACTTAAATATAGACTCATAAATTCCACTACCCTCACTGAATCTGTAAACTTGAACCACTTCAAACAATTAATAACCACACCCACTAGAATCAATAAGACTTCAGGGAGACACTCAACATTAGACTGGATCCTTGCAAACAAACCAGACAAACAAGTGAAACCAACGAAAAATGCAAACCAATGTACAAAATGGAAAAAGTAACGGACTCCTTGCACCAACAAACAACCAGATAGTAAAATCTAACGCAATTTTATTGTTTTGACAAGCGTTTTCGCCACCAAGATAGTGTAGCTTCTTCAGAGAAAATTTTAAAATGAACAACCATGTTAGAGCACGCTCAGTATAAATAACACCAAAGAAGGAAATGACATCACAATAACCTCACATAACATATTCCTATGTACTTAAAATAAATTAATAAAACTTCAAGTAAAAATAAATACTTTAAAGTTATAACAACTAAATAATTGTAATAACAATAAGACAATAAAAATGTGTAATATTATATAATAATATTATGGTAAAAAAACTAGCTCCATATTAAGAAATGCTCAATTCTTAAATTATATTGTATGGGACAGTACAGGGCAAACAGACAAAAGTAGGCTGCCTCTCAGATAGCATAAGTGACCATATATCAACATATGCCATTAGAACTCACCATAACCTAAATAAACATATTATCTATAATCAAATATGAAATACAACCAATTTCAGCAAAGATATTTTCAATGAAACACTAAAACAATATAACTTGAATGCACTTAGAACAATGCCACTAGATTCTGCTGTAAAACACTTTAATAACATATTCTTACTGAACTTAAATACTCTAGCACAAGTATGTAATAAAAGCAAAGTCAAACCCCGCACCATGGCTGACAAAAGAAACAAAAAATGTCATGTTAAAAAGTGATAAAGCCTGGAAAAATTGGTATAAAAGCAGAACTCAGAATGCCTTCCACCAATTTCGACATCTTAGAAACTTTGTAAAACTCCATGTCAAACAGCACAAGTAAACATACTATACAAATCTACAAGACAAACATCAAAACAACCCAAAACTATTTTGGTCATCACTAAATAAACTACTCCACCCTGGCAAGACTAGCACTCCCTCTCCAGAAACAGACAGTACAACAATCCTCTATCCCACACAGTTTAATTCATACTTTATACAATCAATATTATCTCTCTTAGACAATAATACATCTGCCTCCCTCTCTAGCCCTGTCTAACCAAAAGTACCCACAGCTCTTCAGTTTTAGTCCAGTACCCACCTCTCTAATAATGAAGTTGTTCATTAAACTAAAAACTACCTCCATAGCTGTAGACCAACTGCCATCAAGCTACATAAAAATGGCCACAGAAGTCATAGTCTTCCCTGTGTCCGTACTAATTAATAGGTCCATAGCAGAAAGATAATCCCATCACTGTGTAAAAAATCCTATATTATGCCACTGCACAAAGGTTGCACATCTACAGAGTTTAATAATTACAGACCAATAGCAATTCTCTCCCATCTCCAAAATATTAGAGAAATGCAAATATATACAGCCGATGTAATACCTAACCTCAAATAACCTGCTTTCAGAAACATAATTTGCCTTTAGGCCCCAGCACAGCACTACTACTGCTCTATTACATTTTACCAATGTAATAAACCAAAATAGAAACAATGGTCTGTTGTGTTCACCATGTTTTTAGAATTGTCAAAGGCATTTGATACTGTCTTGCACCAACAACTACTCATTCAACTCTTCTCAATAGGACTGTCACAAAACTCCTTGTCATGGTTACTTAGTTATCTATCTGGGAGGCAACAAGTTGTTAAATTACAATAAACCTACTCATCCTTTAAACCAGTAACTATAGGTGTCCCTCAGGGCTCTATCCTGGGTTCTCTCATATTTAATATATTTATTAATAACCTGCACACCTCCACTTACCATGTTAGTTTAGTTCAGTACACCGACAACTCAACATTTATATGTGCAGCCTTAACATAAGCTCCAAGACATTAACCAAAAATCTTTCTCCTCTGTAGAAGCCTGGTACAAAGAATGAAACCTCCTACTCAACCCCAAGAAAACTAAGATAAGGCTTTTTTTACCTCAAAAAGTTGCCAACATCAAAAGCAAGTTTTCGCTATAAAGTCTGCATATAATACTGTCATCAAGACTGTAATTTACAGTAAACTTCTTGGCATCATAATAGATGACATACTCAAATATGACCAGCATATACTGCATATCATTAAAGCTACACACCAGAAGCTAGGGTCCCTTTATAGGATCAATGGATTCCTTACAGATACTGCAAGAAAAACTCTAGCCACCAGCTTCTTACTGTCAGGTCTCTTATACACCACTCCTATCCTAACAAACTTAAACAAGATTTAAAGAAAGAAACTCTACAATAACAATAGCTCTACAATAACAATAACAATAACAATAGCTAAATTTGCCACCAGTCTGTCTCATAGGACCCTCCATTTTCATAGCTTAAAGTAATTTAAATTGGCTTGACCTGCACAGCTACCTAACATATTCACAACTAACTACAGCACACAAATTAATTTGTCTTCCAGGAAAATGCCCTGCACTAAAAACCATGTTACTGCCCCTACTATCCAGCAAGGGAACTCTGTTCTAGTAACAAATTTTCACTACACATAAATAAGTCAAATAGTGTTGCAGAAGACTTGCTCTATTCTCAATACATTGCTACACTCTGGAATCCTATCCACACACAAAACTCTCTGAAAAACTCAGTAGTTTTAAACCACTGCTTAAGCAACATCTAAACCAGTCCTGGACCTGTCCATGCTCATCACCAGGTTAAGATTTTGTGTTCACTGTATGATACTCTCTAAATACTCTCCTTAAACAGAATACTCTAAGCCTCTCATTGAAATGACAAAACAATTTTTATACATAACTTTTGCCTGGACAATCCACTAAGTTGCATGTGGGATTTCGCTTTAGTAACTTCTACATCTGAAAAATCTTAGAATGTATAAATGCAACTACTGTATGTGTATAAATGTAAATAGAAATGTAACTACTCTGTGTTTAACTGGAACTAAGCATAATGCAATATAAACAAATGGAGCTTTTCTCACCAGGCCTCCACTGAAAATGATTACCCAGTCAGGCTTTCCTAGTAAACAAAGGCAAATAAATAAATAAATAAATAAATAAATCTTATCCATAGCAGATTTTTTACACATACATTAGTAATATCAGAAGATATATTACCAATAACTATGAAAGTAAAGATAGCACCTTTGGGCTAAACAGAATGCTTAAAAAAGAGGGACTCATGCTATGGAACATTCTAATGAAATCTGTATGAATAGATAATCTTTGGCAAAAAAGAAACATAGGGCCAGATTCACAATGGCTTGCATGGAGTCTAAGACTAGTGTAAGACTCCAGGCAGCCATCATGTCCGACGAGCGATCCACAAACAGCCTGCAGGGGCGTGTAAGAGAGCTCCTAAAGCGGCTCTTACACGAACAGGGCTTGGATATGCAAATTATCTCACTTGCAGCTGAAAGGCATGCAAATGAGGTAATTTTACGATCCAGGAAGCAAAAACCTGTCCGTGTAAGAGCCGTGTTATCTGCAGAAATGTACTCAGTTGACAACTGAGTACCGTTCTGCAAATAGCACAATGGAGCCTTGTCAGCTCCAAATAAAGGTTGCATATGTTCCAGGAAGCATGCCAATAGCCAAATATGTGGCCACTGGCAATGTACCTCCACGCAAAATTAAAATAAAAATGTTTAAACATAGTGCAGCGCCAAGCAAATGGGCTGCGCTAAAAAAAAATCAACAGAAAAATATTTAAAACCCATAAACATGGGTTTTATGCAAACCATCAATATGCAATGTAAGGGAATAGCAGTCTGAAAACAACATAGCCACCGAGTAGGGTTGCTAAGGGGGGAAGCTCAGTGTAACACATGTAACTAAGCATTAGTAGGCAATCCTATGTAAATGAGTGTTAGGATAGTGAATCGCAATTTTATATAGCATATGAGCACATTCCCTGGAGTATAGGAGTAGGATAAGGGGGAGTAACAGAGTAGGAGATAGGTGACATCACAGGGGGATATGTATGAAAGAAATGAAGCTCATTCGAGCAGAGTGGGATGTGAAAGCTGTCAGTTAGACATCATGGAAAGAGGTGTGTCAACAGGTAGACATGGGAAAGCCAAGAAATGGAAGGTGTACACTGTGGATAACACCAAAGTTTCTTCACAAGCGTGCATGTGCGCGTGTGCTCGCTGGGAAGCCCGAGTAAGATGGAGTGCGCACGTGTAAGCGTGAGTGCGCGCGTTTAAGCTGGAGTAAGCATGCATAAGGCTGTTTAAAGAGTTATACGTGTGTTTCCTCTGGTGTGCGCGCGTTTTAACCCGAATAAGCAAGTTGTAATCCATCTTAGCATTTGTGCTCGTGTGTCAGCTGCTGTGCGCGTGTTTGCCCTTGTATGCGCATCACTCCCCCCTGAGGAAACAGAGAGGAAAAAGGAAGCACAACAAATTGTAGGAAGCTACCAGATACTAGCATAGCCAGCAGGTGAAAACAATCAGAATCAGGCAATTACACAGGCAGAACAGTAGCCCAGCCCAGCACTGAAAACTCTGCAAACAACAGTGCAGTATGTTTCTCTCAACAGACACTGCAACACTGGAGTAGGCTACTAGAAGTGAAAGCTGAAAAATCTTCACTCAGACAAAAAATGCTAGGGGCTGCCATAACTGTTATAAGGTGACATATGCAACATGCTGAGGGTGATGACAATGCAAATGCTGCCGGACAACCCACAGTGAGGAGACGGAGAAGAGTGTACAAACCCAGGGTCACCTACCAGGGGTTACATGAGCTGGAGATAGTGGAGTGCTATAGAGTGGACAGAGACCTCCTGCAGCAAATTGTTGAGCTGTGCAGGCCACGCCTCACACACAGAACCAACAGAGGGGAACCCATCCCAGTGGAAACCAAGGTATGTGTTGGCTAAGAATATTAGCAACAGGTACCTTCCAGAGACCAACTGGTGATATGATGGGGATATCACAGGCATCAGCATCCAGGGTACTGCACCAGTTTCTGGATGCCATGTCAGCACATGTCAGTGATCATGTATATTTCCCCAATTCCTGTGAGGTACTGGCCAGCAATATGAGTCTCTTCCAGCAAATAGCGGAATACCCTGAGGTAGTGGGTGCAATAGACTGCACGCATATACGCATCAAAGCGCCAGCCGGTGAGCAGGGTAGGGCCTACATTAACCGCAAGGGCTTCCCCTCCATCAACTGCCAGGTTGTGTGTGATGCCCAGGGCATAATAATGAATGTGTGCGCTGGCTGCCCTGGAAGCTACCATGATTCCCATATCTGGCATCTGACGCAGCTGTACCAGACATTTGCCAATGGGGACATCCCACATGGTCACCTACTGGGGGATACTGGCTATGCACTGGGGCCGTGGCTGATGACCCCCATCAGAAATGCACACACACCTGAACAGGAACGCCATAATGAGGCACATGCACAAACACATAATGTAATAGAGCATGTGTTTGGGCTGCTCAAGTCACGGTTCCGGTGCTTGGACACATCTGGTGGAGCCTTGCAGTACTCACCAACTACATATACCCAAATTGTCAATGTATGTGCTATGCTACATAATATGATTCCGCGAAAACAGCTGCAGCAGGACCAGCATAGACCCGGCCCAAACAGCCCCCCACCATTGCCAAGGCTATCACAGGCAGAGCGTGACTCGGAGGAGGAACTACCTGAGCCTGCCCCAGTAGGCAGAAGGAGGTGTGCCCAGTATGCCTTGGCCTTGGCAAAGAGGCAACACATAGCACATACACTGGCTCAGTAGGAACCCTGGAAATGATACCTCTCTCTGACCACACATATAGTAAAAGGGATGCCTAAGTTGACACAACCTGCTTTCAAACATGTACAGGGAGTGTAGTATGTGCATCCAACATAGGCAGCCCTGCAGCACCACCTGAGGCATGATTGCCATGTGTTAAGTGATGTAACACCATGTAGTATATGCAAACTTGATGGCCCTGAGTAACATCCTACCCTCACCAAGCATGATGCCACAATATGAAGACAAGATGATCAATTACAACAATTGGCTTAAGTATTGTTGTTAGTCAAAGGGGATCCAATGCCTGTCAGCCTGGGATGACATGCTGAGCAAGACACGATGCTCCACTAGGGATGGCTTGCACCTATCACCCCTGGCCATTTGGATACTGGCAAAGGCTGTTGTCACCCCCATTGTGCCTTGAATAGGTAAGGCTCAAAACACAAACCCACCTCCATAGGTTTCACAAGGGATACGAAACTAGAAGTAATGCTACCCAATGCCAGAAGTCTAAACTGCAAGATGCATGCAGTCCAAACTCTCCTCAGCATGGAGAATGTTGATATCTGTGCAGTAACAGAAACCTGGTTCAAGGCTCACAAGAGCACCCTAGCACTACCGGGTTACACCTCATACCATGCTTTACAGCCTCAAAACATGGAACAAACTACAAAAGGAGGATGAGTATCAATAATTGTCAAAGATACCCACACCCCCAGGTTGGTGCCACAGCATGAAGCAGCACAGACTATCCACGTGCAAGTAACAGCGGCTAAATCTGCCTCCCAGTTCATAGCCTGCTACACACCACCCTCCTAAATCCAGGAGCCCCACTTGGCCTACTTGAGAACACATGAAAATATGAAGGTCTCTCCAAACAACATTATATTGGGCGACTGCAACTACCCAAACATAGACTGGGAGCATTATGCTAGCTCCAACACCCTAGGCCAAAGGTTCCTAGAATTCATAAACTGAAATGTTATGGAACAACTTGTCACCACTCCCACAAGAGTGGTAAACATACTGGACCTGATAATCACCAACATGGGGACTCTATGGCCAAGACGAGAAGTGTATCCCTCACTGGTAAGATCAGACCATAGAGTAATCTCATTGGATATTCACATCCTGACCCCAGTTCCTGGCCAGAAAACCACAGTGAAAAACATGTGTAAAGCAAATTATACACTCCTCCAAACAGAGGTGGAATCCATTAAAGCCCTTGTGCCTGTGGAAAATATGGCCCAGACCTCAGAACACTTTATAAATGCATGGTATGAACACCTTCAGGAATGCATGGATTATGCAATCCCAAATAAAACCAAGACCCAATCCTCCAAAGGCAGGCATCCTGTCTGGTGGACCCCAGTTATCAACAAACCATGCAAGAGAAGGAGGAAGCTACTACATGATAGAGCAAAACCCAAAAAGGGAAGGCATCACTGATCAGTATTATGACAAAAAACTATGGCCACACATAAAATCCTCTAAGGCCAGCTACGAGATAAAAATTGTACAGGACACTAAGGATAACCACAAGGCTTTTTTTACTGATAGTAGGAACCTGGGTGGGAATTCCCAAATATGCTCAGAATTAGTCCAAAATGACAAACAATACACCAAACCCACAGACATTGTCAACATCCTAGCTGACAGGTTCAGCGCAAACTTCTCCCCTCCCTCCCCACCAAAAGGGCAAATATCTATTCCAGCAGAGTGCTGCCCCCCTGACATCTCTGATGCTCAGGTAAGAGCTTCCCTCTCCAAAGCAAAAATCACAGCATCAATGGGACCAGACGGTGTCCCGGGCTGTGTCCTACATGAACTCCAAGAAGAGCTAAACCCAAATATAAAACTACTGTTCAATCTCAGCCTTACTACAGGATATGTACCCAAAGAGTGGCGTATAGCAACAGTGGTCCCTCTCCACAAAGGTGGTGCCTCAATTGATCCTGGAAACTATTGCCCCATAAGCCTGCCTAGCTTGGTCTGCAAAGCTATGGAAAGGATCATCATGGACCTCATAAATAAAGATATTGGGGACCTACAGACACTGGATCCTACCCAGTTTGGTTTTGTGTAGGGCAGATCCTGCCTCTTAAACCTGGTCGATGTCTATGAAACAGTCACCAAGGCCATTGACGAGGGGAAGGTGGTCCACACAGCCTACCTGGACCTCGCAAAAGCCTTCGATACAATACCCCACTCGGGCATTATAGATAAGCTTACCAGCTTAAATATAAACCCCTATGTCACTAGACGGGTTGCAAACTGGCTCAAGGACAGAACCCACATGGTTAGAATTGCTGGAGCCATGTCAGACTCCAAACCAGTTACAAGTGGCGTCCCACATGGCTCAGTCCTGGGACCTCTCTTGTTCGGTATATATTTCTCAGAGGTACAGGCCAACACAGAAGGACAGTGGCTGACCAAGTTTGCAGATGACTGCAAACTGGGCACCATAATTGACTCTCCAGCTGACACAAGCATCCTCCAAAAGGGTCTCATACAAACAGACAACTGGTGCCAGAGCCATGGCCTCAAGCTAAATGCCAAAAAGTGTATAGTCATCCCCTTTGGCAAAAACAAAGTGCCCACAAATCACCACATAGGTGGTAATCCATTAAGTACAGAATAAGTAATAAGGGACCTGGGGACCCAAGTTGATAGCAATCTCTCATTTGACAAACACGTGGCCAAAGTGGTTAAAAAAACATTTTATATAGCCCACCTAATCATGAAGGGATTCACATCTAGATCAGGGGAGGTCATCATGCCTCTTTACTCATCCCTCATCAGGCCCATAATTGAGTACAATGCCCCTTTTGGGATGTACCTTACCAGACACCTGAAGCAACTGGAGAGACCCCAAAAGTACCTCACCAAGAGGATCAAAGGGCTCAAACAGATGCCATATGCTGCCCAGTTAAAGAAACTCCAGCTCTACTCAGTGGCATACCGCCTGCTCAGAGGCGATCTGTGCCTGATGTATAAAGCCATGTCCAACCCGGAATTAATGGACATGCTGCACCTCAGAAAATCCAAATCCCATCGAGCGACGCGCTCGATAGACTTGAACCTCAGCACTGAAATAAATAGGACATGCTGGAGGGACAGATTCATAACCCAGAGGCTCCCTTCACTCTGGAATAAAATCCCAGTCCAGGTTAGGCAGAGTCCCTCATTGACTCTCTTCAAGAGGAATCTTGATGAGTGTATGGGAGATTGTAGGTTTACCCTGGGTATCACTTTTATGTCACAGTTAGACAGAGGCACAGTATACTAACCTTGAAAAATAAACCAGTAGTAAACCCGAACTGGCAATAAACCGGAACTGCTTTCCAAATGATGCCTTTAAAGTTGAATCACCAAGAAGGACCTTCTGAAAAGGACAAGTGGTCCTTCTTGGTGATTCAACTTTAAAGGCATCATTTGGAAAGCAGTTCCGGTTTATTGCCAGTTCGGGTTTACTACTGGTTTATTTTTTGTTTAGTAGTTTAATAGTCTTTTTACAAGTTATAACCTTAAAAATGTCATGGCAAACACCAGTTAAAATGTGTGTTGAAGGACAAACACACTATGACTAGGATTAGAAATGCCCTAGGGCACATAGTCTAGTGTTTGTCAATGTCCACCCAAGTTGCAGAATACACTAGTAATGTTGGACAAGCCTGGTTTAAGTAGGCCATAGCTGAACAAAATGCAACATGGTCATACCTTAGTCTGGTGTGCTCAGCATGAATATTTAAAGCAGTGATGGGACTCAAACCCAGGACACTGTGTACCAGAGAGAAAGAACTGAACCACTACACTATGACAATATTACAGTGTTTGGTCAGTATGAAAGAATGTTGACAAGTGTATGCAAACTGTCCCATGGAAACCCTGCAGGCACAGCATAATCCCTGTTGGGTTCAGACACAAAGCAGTTGGGCAGTAAGAACACAACATGACTTCCAACACACACACTGTAAATGTCAACTATTGTTCAAGTTCACACATAACCACAAATGTAGTGGACCTCAGATCTCAACATATGGAAAGGTCACACTGGGCATGCTCACACACTTTGATAAATGAGACATATGTCAGGCAACAAACCATGGAAAGCCTGAACTGAGCATGCTCACACGCTTAGGCCATGTCCTAAGCAGTCCTAGCAGTCGGCCACACATTTCTGGCATTTGTATGTGTTAAGCCAGGAACCTCCCACAATACAGCAATCTGCCCAGTGCACACAGTTAAATGACAATAGAGACATAAGTAATATACTGGAACCCTGTCATGATCATACATCTTCCACAGATACACAAGTTGTTCATAGAAACAGGGAAAGCTATGGCAATAAAGACCTGCAAACAGTTTATCAGCAACAAATATTGTGCATCCCAAACATAAACATATGGGTTCAAAGGTCGATACTAGGCTGTTTGCCCTAGGGAATACATAAGCCTAGCCAGAGTGTATTTGGCGTCTGCCTCCCCAGTACAGTAGCCTACTGTGCCTCTGTAAAGTAGGTCACAGAAGGCACCGTTTAAATTAGTTTGCTGTGCCTCCGTCAAGCAGGGACACAGTGGAGATCCCAGGGGTTGAATTTGCAATGTCACATCCATGTGGCTGGAGTTTGCTGGAAGAGAGTTGGTGAGTGGCTATGTCTAACATTAACTGGGATTCAATTCCAGACTGAGGGGAGCCTTATCTGTAGTGTCTGGGCAATTTCACTGTCAAAACTTGCAAGTGATGATTTTGAGGGATTGAAGTGTCTTGCCAATACTGTTCAGAGATGTCCTCCCTCTGTAGGATATTGCTCTGTTATGTATTAGCTCCCTCCTTCTGTTGCACAGCTTATATATGGCTGATGTCAACCAGACAGGTCTCCTGTTGTGGAGGAGTCTTGGTTTTATTTGGGATAGCATGATCAATGAAAACCTGCAGGTGCTCATAGAATGCATTTGTAAAGGATTCTGCAGATTGGGCTGTATAATCCTCCAGCACAGGGCCTTTGAAGTATTCCACCCCAGTCTTCACAACTGCAAAATCTGCTTTTGAGAAATACTTTGTTAGCAGTGATGTCCTTGCCTGGGGGTGGGGATCGGATATGGACGTCCAGGGAAAGTTGGTTATGGTCATATCTTAACAATGGTGGTCTACCTCTGGTGTGGAACATAGAGTCCCCATGTTGGTGATGATCAGGTCCAATATGTATTCCCCCTTGTGGCTGTGGTGACTGATTCTGCCATAGCACATGGATTCACAAATTGTAGTGGCTATAGGGCGATGTTGTTGAGGCCTGAGTAGTTGGCCCAGTCAATATTCCAGTACCTGAAGTTAACCACTGTAATGGTGCATGTGAACACCTTCATATCCCACACTGTTCCCAGGGAAGCCAAGTGTGGTTCCTGGATATGGGAGGGGGTGGTCTAAACTACACACCAAACCAAAAGGCAGTTTTGCACAATGGTAGTTGTATATGTATGGCCTGCCATGCTTACTGCAGTGCTAATAACCCAGAGGTGTGTGTATCTGTGATTTATATAGGTTCATAGGTTCATAGGTTCATACTAGGCTATACCCTAGGGCATTTATAAGCCTAGCCAGAGTGTGTGCGGCTTTCGCCACCCCTTGGAATGAGAATACTATGCCCATTTAGGGCTTAGTTTACTGTGCCTCTGTGTAGTAGTGACACAGAGATGACCCCCGGGGTAAACCTACGAACTCCCATCCACTCGTCAAGATTTCTCTTCAAGAGAGTTAGTGAGGGGCTCTGCCTAATATGGACTGGGATTCTGTTCCACAGTGTAGGGAGCCTCTGAATCTGTCCCTCCAGCACGTCCTATTTATTTCTGTGTTGAGGTTCAAATCCCCCGCTCTCGTGGCTCTGGTGGATTTGGATTTTCTGAGGTGGAGCACCTTGGCAATGTGAGTGTCAAATGAGAGGTTACTGTCAACTTGGGTCCCTAGGTTCCTGATTACTTCTTCCATACTTAATGGATTACCACCTATGTGGTAATTTGTGGGTAATTTGTTTTTCCCAAAGGGTATGACTATACAGGTTTTGGCATTCAGTTTAAGGCCATGGCTCTGGCACCAGTTATCCGTTTCTACGAGGCCTTTCTGAAGGATGCTTGCATCTGCTGGAGTATCAATTATGGCGCCCAGTGTGCAGTCATCTGCGAACTTTGTCAGCCACAATCCTCCTATGTTTGCTTGCACCTTGGAAAAATAAATGCCGAACAAGAGGGGTCCCAGGACTGAGCCCTGTGGGATACCGCTTGTGACTGGCTTAGAGTCTGACATGGCTCCAGCAATTCTGACCTTGTGGGTTCTGTCCTTGAGCCAGTTTGCAACCCATCTTATGACATATGGGTTTACATTTAAGCTGGTGAGCTTGTCTATGATGCCCGAGTGTGGTATTGTGTCGAAGGCTTTTGCAAGATCAAGGTGGGCTGTGTGAACTTCCTTACCCTCATCAATGGCCTTAGTGACTGTTTCAAGAAAGTCGACCAGGTTCAAAAGGCAGGATCTGCCCTTGACAAAGCCGAATTGAGTAGGATCCAGTGTCTGTAGGTCCCCAATGTCTTTGTTTATGAGTTCCATAATGATCCTCTCCATAGCTTTGCAGACCAGGCTCGTCACGCTTATGGGGCGGTAATTTCCAGGGTCCATAGAAGCACCTCCTTTGTGGAGTGGAACCACTGTTGCTGTGCGCCATTCTTTGGGTCTGTATCTTGTAGTAAGGCTAAGATTAAACAGCAGCCTTATGTGCGGGTTTAGTTCCTCTTCGAGTTCATGTAGCACGCAACCCCGGACACCGTCTGGTCCCATTGATGCTGTGTTTTCAGCTTTGGAGAGGGCGGCTCTCACCTGGGCATCTGAGATGTCAGGGAGGCTACACTCTGCTGGGATAGATATTTCTCCTTTTGGGGGGGAGGGGGGGGGAATTTGCACTGAACCTGTCTGCCAGTATGTTGCCAATGTCTGTGTGCTCAGTGTATTTTTTGTCATTTTGGACTACCTCTGAGCATATGTGGGAGTTTCCACCCAGGTTTCTAACATAAGTAAAGAAGGTCTTGTGATTGTCTTGTGTCTTTTGTGATTTTTCCCTCAAAGTTGGCCTTGGATGATTTTATGAGTGATCGTAGTTGTTTGCTAGTACTGATCAGAGATGCCTTCCCTTTTGGGGATTTTGCTCTGTCATGTAATAGCTTCCTCCTCCTGTTGTACAGCTTGTTAATGGCTGGGGTCCACCAGACAGGACACCTGCCTTTGGGGGAATGGGTCTTGGTTTTATTTGGGATTGCATGATCCTTGCTTTCTTGAAGGTGTCCGTAGAAAATGTTTATAAAGGATTCAGCGGTGTGGGCTGTGGTTTCCACTGGCCCAGGGTCCTTGAAGGATACCACTTGAGTCTTAAGAAGTGTGTAGTCGGGTTTTGACTAATTCTTCACTGTGGTCTTTTGTGCTGGGGGTGGGGGCGGGATGTGGATTTCCAGTGAGATAAATTTATGGTCTGATCTCACCAATGAGGGGTATACTTCTGGTGTGGAGCATTGTGTCCCCATGTTTGTGATGATCAGGTCTAGTATATTATCTCCTCTTGTGGGAGTGGTGACTAGTTGTTCCATTGCATTTGAGTTTATGAATTCTAGGAACCTTTGGCCTAGGGTGTTGGGGCTTGAGTAATTCTCCCAGTCTATGTTTGGGTAGTTGAAGTCTCCCAATATGATGGTATTTGGAGAGACATTCATACTCTCCAGTGTCTTCAGGAAGGCTGAGTGGGGTTCCTGAGTTTGAGTGGGTGGTTTGTAGCATGCTACAAACTGTAGGGCAGTTTTGCCTACAGTTAGTTGCACATGGATGGTCTCCAATGCTTTGTGCGTTGCCACTAACCTGGAGGAGTGGGTATCTTTGATGAATATGGATACTCCCCCTCCTTTTGTGGTTCGGTCCAAGTTTTGGGGCCGAAAAGCATGATATGAGGTATAACCTGGTAGTGCTGTGGTGCTCTCAGGAGCCTTGAACCAGGTTTCAGTCGCTGCACAGACATCGATGTTCTCCATACTGAGGAGGGCTTCGAGAGCATGCATCTTGAGGTTTAGACTTCTGGCATTGAGCAGCATTACCCTTAGTTTTTTCCACTTGTGTTTTCTAGGGAGGTGGGTTTGTCTTTTGAGCCTTGCCTAAAAAAGGCACTATGGGGGTGGCAAGATCCTTGGCCAATATCCGGAAGCCCAGGGGTGACAGGTGCAAGCCGTCCCTTGTGAAGCAGCGTGGCTTGTCAAGCATGTCATCCCAAGCAGACAGACATTGGATCCCCTTAGAATGACACCAGTAATTGAGCCAATTGTTAAAGCTGATCATTTTGTCTTTGTACTGTGGCATTATTCTTGGTGAGGGTAAGATGCTGCTCAGGGTCAGGGTCATACTGGCCTGGGCTACATAATCAGAGAGCTCCTCTATGTCTCTTTTCATGTAGTCCAGGGAGGTACGTCTCAGGTCATTCACACCGACATGGACAATGACTGAGTCATATTTGTACTTGCTTTGGAGTGACCTGAGTGCTTGTGTTATGTGGTGGATTCTAGCACCCGACAGGCAGCTTACTGTAGCCTTTTTCTTGTTCAGTCTGGTGAGCGGGACGTCAGTGTTTTTGTCTATGGAGTCACCTATTACAACTGTATCAGGCATGTTGTTTGGCACACTGACTTTGTGAACTGTGTGTTGCATGTGCTATGTTTAGAGGTAGTGGCTGCTTGGATGTCTGCTTTGGAGGCCTCTGTTGTTTTGGTATATTTTTAATTAGAGCCTCCGAGTATGTTGTGTGTTTACGTGTTTGGTTTGCATTTGTGATAGGTCTATGTGAGACTGGGTTTGTGGTGTGTGTGGTTACCTTCTCCTCCTGACTGATTTTGCCAGTACTGAGTCGAGAGAGCTCAGCCTGCAGTTTGGCTATATAGTTGCATCTCTCACATATATTTGTATTTCTTGGGAGGAGGAGAGGGTTGTCTGTGTACATGAGGCAGTTGTAACATTGCCTCAAGGGTAGGATGTATGCAATTCTCTTTGAAAGAGATGTCCCTTTTGACAACTGGAATAACACACGACATGATGTGCATTCCTCTTTGTAAAGACTGATGATGTCAGCACCCTATAAGTACAGCAGGAGAAGAGAAACCACCCAGTAATGCGAATAGCACGCTGCACTAATGCGTTTCTCTCAAGTGTCATAACGTAGTTAGGTAGGGGTTTGAATTCTGCAAATGCTCAGTGTGTGTGTGTGTGTGTGTGTGTGTGTGTGTTGAGAGGGGGTAGGATGTATGCAGTTCTCCTTGAAAGAGATGTCCCTTTTAACAACTGGAATAAAACACTACATGATGTGCATTCCTCTTTGTAAAGACTGATGATGTCAGCACCCTATAAGTACAGCAGGAGAAAAAACACCCAGTAATGCGAATAGCACGCTGTGCTAATACATCTCTCTCAAGTGTCATAAGATAGTTAGGTAGGGGTTTGAATCCTGCAAATGCTCAGTGTGTGTGTGTGTGTTGGGGGGGTAGGATATATGCGATTCTCTTTGAAAGAGATGTCCCTTTTGACAACTGGAATAACACACTACATGATGTGCATTCCTCTTTGTAAAGACTGATGATGTCAGCACCCTATAAGTACAGCAGGAGAAGAAAAGCCCCCCAGTAATACAAATAGCATGCTGCGCTAATGCATCTCTCTCAAGTGTCATAACATAGTTAGGTAGGAGCTTGAATCCTCCAAAAGCCATGTGTGTGTTTATCATACAGTTTGTCAATGTGTGGTAGGTTTTGCTTTTATTATTGTATGACATATAATTATAACAGTAAGTGCAATGCACACATCAGGTATGTGTGTGCCACATACAGATATGTGCCTGTGACCTTCAATAGTTCCTATGTGTGAAGCCTGCCTCATATGAATACAGTTGTTTACCTGTGCCAGCATGTCCTGCAGATTCCTAGACTGTACGCCATACATGTATGTTGTTGACAATGCAGGCTACTGCAGTGATCTGTGTCCTAGGCCAACTGGGTGACACACACTCATGAAAGCTGTGATATATTAATGTGGGTGAGGGTTCATGTCTGGAGTATATGTTACACATGTTATAACACAGCAAAGTCTGTGAGTAATGGACATCCAGTGTAGGTGTATGGCAACTGTTGCTGATATGCATAAAGACACCTTCTTGCTTAGGCGATACACCAAGGAACTGCACAATACCTTTGGAAATGTGAATATCACAGGATAGATAAGAAAACGCTTGTCCATATGTACACACCATTACCCGTTCTACATGATGGGTGCTGCCACCTACATAGTACTACTGGAATACTATGTTAAGTACATGCTGATGACAAAGTTACAGTTGCGTTACAGTAATAGAGCATGGCTCGGACAACAGGTATCTATCTGTATGATACCCTTCTGGTGGTCATGTGTGTCATGTGCAGACTGCATTGTAGGCCACTGTATACATTTCCAGTCGTGGATGAACATATCGCTAGTGTGTTGGCATGTACGTGAGACTGCTATATGCCAAACAGTATTCTTCCCAGGGATGTGTGGGGCTCAGTAAGAATGGCTACTGGTATAGTGTAGTACTGCAGGGATATCACTGACACTGGGTTTCCTACATCTGTGTATCAGTTGAGGATACATCATGTAATAGGTTCATAGGTTCATACTAGGCTATCTGCCCTAGGGCAGTTATAAGCCTAGCCAGACTGTGTTTGTCTTTCGACACCCATTTTAAATGTATTTTCATATGGCCTTTTTCCAGGTTAGTATACTCATCCTCTGTGTAACAGTGACACAGAAGTGAAACCCAGGGTAAACCTAACATCTCTCATCCACTCAGCAACAGTCCTCTTGCAGAGAGTCATTAAGGGACTCTCCCTAACCTGGATTGTGATTTTATTCCAGAGTAAAGGAAGCCTCTGGGTTATGAATCTGTCCCTCTAGCATGTCCTATTTATGTAAGTGCTGAGGTGCAAGTGTCACGAGCGCATAGCTCCATGGAAATTGGATTTTCTGAGGTGCAGCATGTCCATTAATTCCAGGTTGGACATGGTTCTATATGTCAGGCATCTGCTGGAGCCCTTTGATCGCCTTGGTGAGGTACTTTTGTGGACTTTCCAGTTGCTGCAGGACAGGTCTCTGGTAAGGTACACCACAAAAGGGGCATTGTACTCAATTATGGGCCTGATGAGGGATGACTGAAGAGGCACGATGACCTCCCATGATCTAGCTGTGAATCCCTTCATGATTAGGTGGCCTATATAAACTGCCTGTGTAACCACTACAATTATGTGGTTGTCAAATGAGAGTTTGCTATCAACTCGGGTCCACAGGTCCCTAATCATGTGTACAGTACTTAAAGGTCCAGGTAGGTTGTGTTGAACACCTTTCCCTCATCACTGGCCTTGGTGACTGTTTCAAAGACATCGACCAGGTTTAAGAGGCAGGATGTGCCCTCAACAAAGCCAAACTGGGTAGGATCTAGTGTCTGTAGGTCCCCAATAGCTTTATGTATGAGGTCTATGATGATCCTTTCCATAGCCTTGCAGACCAAGCTAGTCAGGCGTATGGGGTGATAGTTTCCAGGATCCGTTGAGGCACCACCTTTGTGGAGAGGGATCACTGTTGCTGTATGCCACTCCTTGGGTACATATCCTGTAGTAAGGCTGGGATTGAACAGTAGTTTTATGTTTGTGTTTAGTTCTTCTTGGAGTTCATGTAGGATGCAGCCTGGGACACTGTCTGCTCCCATTGATGCTGTGTTTTTGCTTTGGAGAGGGCGACTGAGCATCTCAGATGTCAGGGGGGCATCACTCTGCTGGGATATATATTTGCCCTTGTGGTGGGGAGGGGGGTGAGATGTTTGTGCTGAACCTGTCAGCAATGATGTTGGCAATGTATGTGGCTTAGGTGTATTCCTTGTCATTTAGGACAACTTCTGAGCATATCTGGTAATTCCCACCGAGATTCCTAACATAAGTAAAGAAAGCCTTGTGATTATCCTTAGTGTCTTGTGCAATATTTCTGTTGAAGCTGGCCTTAGACGATTTTATGAGTGCCCATAATGTTTTCAAAATACTGATCAGAGATGCCTTCCCTTTCTGGGATATTGCTCGATCATGTAGTAGCTTCCTCCTTCTATTGTTTTCTGTTATGTGGCTGGGGTCCACCAGAAAGGACGCCTGTCTTTGGAGGATTGGGTCATGGTTATTGCATGATCTGTGCATTCCTGAAGGTGCTTTACAGCCCCAAAACATGGAACTAACTACAAAATGAGGGTGAGTATCAATAGATGTCAAGGATATCCACACCCCCAGGTTGGTGCCACAGCATGAAGCATCACAGACTATCCATGTGCAACTAACAGTGGGTAAAACTGCCTTCCAGTTCATAGCCTGCTACAGACCACCCTCCTAAACCCAGGAGCGTGGGTTTGGAATTGCATGATCTGTGCATTCCTGAAGGTGTTCATAGAATGTGTTTATAAAGGATTCAGCAGTGTGGGCCGTATTTTCCACAGGCCCGGGGGCTTTGAAGGATTCCACCTCTGTCTCGGTTTTGAGGTGTGTGGAATTTGCTTTAGACAACTTTTTCACTGTGGTTTCTGGCCAGGGGCTGGGGTTGGTATGTGAATATACAGTGAGATTACTCTATGGTATGATCTTACCAGTGAGGGATACACTTCTGGTCTGGAGCATAGAGTCCCCATGTTGGTGATGATCAGGTGCAGTATGTTCTTCCCTCTTGTGGGAGTGGTAACAAGTTGTTCCATAGCATTTGAGTTTATGAATTCTAGCGACCTTTGGCCTAGGGTGTTGGAGCTACAGTAATGCTCCCAGTCTATGTGTGGGTAGATGAAGTTGCCCAATATAATGTTGTTTGGAGACACATTCATATTTACATGTGTTCATAAGTAGGCCAAGTGGGTTACCTGGGTTTAGGAGGGTGGTCTGTAGCAGGCTATGAACTGGAAGGCAGTTTTACCCACTGTTAGTTGCACATGGATAGTCTGTGATGCTTCATGCTGTGGCACCAACCTGGGGGTGTGGATATCCTTGACATCTATTGATACTCACCCTCATTTTGTAGTTAGTTCCATGTTTTGGGGCTGTAAAGCATGGTATGAGGTGTAACCTGGTAGTGCTAGGGTGCTCTTGGGAGCCTTGAACCAGGTTTCTGTTACTGCACAGATATCAACATTATCCATGCTGAGTAGAGTTTGGACTGCATGCATCTTGCAGTTTAGATGTCTGGCATTGAGTATCATTACTTCCAGTTTCTTAACCTCTGTGATACCTATGTAGGTGGGTTTGTGTTTTCAGCCTTACCACCAGAATGCAAACATGTGCAGACATTACACTTTTGGAATTAACACTGGTGTATAAAAACACTACAATGACAATCATACTGTTAATGCATCAGGCATGTTGGGATATACCCACATTGATATCATTACACTGTACTGTAAACAACATGACAATAATACTACAGTGCTATGTATTCACCCTGTGCAGACCATGCTATCCTGTTCCTGCATCAATGTTACAGATTGCAGGAGGTGGCACAGTTTCATCATATGCACAGGGTGTATACTTGGTATGCCAGAATCTGCCTTTGACACATCCAATCAACATGTATGTGTGTGTGTGTTAGTGAGGGACAACAGTACAAAATGGGGCAATGTTGATGCGGTTTGTGTGTGTATGTGTTAGCCCTAGGTGTTAGCATTATGCATGTGTGTATGCATGCACACAGTTCCACCACATGGCTGCCATATACGGGTGTTTGTGGACAGCCACAGACTGTACCTGCCAGGTCATACAGATCACTGTCTCTGGCCATGGACTCGGTACCTGTGCCTGGCAGGGGTGCTACGGACAGTATCAGGTACTAAGCCAGACTGGGTACTGTCATCAGAAGCAGTTGGTTGATGACTGGACACATGTCCCTGCTGGGACTGTCCAGAGCCACATGCACGTGGTCTGCTAGGACGGTCTGATGACAGCACAGACCCAGCATTGCTGGGGCTGGTACTGACACTATGGGAGCAGCTGCGGGTTTGTTGTCGTCCGTGACGACTGCCAGCTGATAATGTTGCTGGCATACATCCATGTCGACGCCTCAACCGTCCTGCATTGCCCTGTCTCATGGACATGTAGTTGTGGAACAGATCTAATGTGTCCCCCCAACGTCTGTCAATGACCTCGCCGACAGTACGGATGGCAGCCACAACGTCACGCATAGTGTCATTCATAGCAGTGCGATGTGCTCTAAGCTCCCTCAGACCCTGTCTGGTGTACCGTTCCATACGTGCCTGTGCCTGCATTACAGCCCGGAACATAGCTGAGGTTGAAAGACCTTTGTGGGCACGTCTGACAGGGGCAGTATGAGTATGGATGCTCCCACGAGAACCCCTGGACATCTGCCTGTGTGGTACCATGTCAGGACTCAGGCCATGGCTGCTGTGAGGGGATGCATGTGCCACTGATACCACATTACCCTGGACAATTCCCACTGTATGCTGTCCCTCATCTATGGACATTGGTGACAATGGATGTATCGGCAGGATGACTGTGTGCATTGATGGGGTTGACTGCTGTGTACTGTCGATTGGCTGACCAACAACAGACCCTGTCACACCTCCCTGTGCCATTACACATGTATCATCATTATCACTATCCCCAGCAGTGGCTTCAGGTTCCCTGCTGCACGGCAACAGAGCAACACCAGAACCTGTGAGAGGAAGACAGGAAACACAGTTTACAATGTGTACACAATGTTACCACAGATGCACATGGGCACATGCACACAGGCACACAGGCACACATGCACACATGCACACTGGCACATGCACACATGCACACGGGCACACGGGCACATGCACACATGCACACGGGCACATGGGCACATGCACACATGCACGTGGGCACACATGCACACATGGACACATGCACACATGCACACAGGCACATGCACACATGCAATCGGGCACACATGCACACTACTCAGTACAGCAGATACAACCACACACACATCTGCAATCCATCACATACACAATACTGTTTGAGGGTATTATAAGTATTAATATTATTATTAGTATTAATAGTATTGTTATTAGTATTAATAGTATTGTTATTACACACTCACCAGCATGGATTGGCTGCCTTGCTGTTACTCCAGAGGGACCTGCACAAATAAGAGAGTTATTGTCAGTGGCCACAACTGTGCCATTGATACTGTGAGTATGATACAGTACAGTAGTACAACAGTTGGCTTTCACAGGTGTACTGATGATATTCAGAATATCAATCTTGCACAGGAATAGGCAGGATAACAGCTACAAACACAGTACACATCTCACACATGCATGAACTACCAGTGCAGAGAACAGTCAACTACAGATATGGCATGTTACCTGCACACTCCATGTCCACATGCTGGGTGGCTCCAGCCTCCATTATGACACATGTCTGTGGATGTTGTTGTTGTTGGGCTGGAGCCACAACACTTAGGAGGAGCTCCTCAACTCTGGTGAGGGGAGGGAGTGGATAGGTACCCCACCACCTGTGGCAAGCTGTTGTCTGTGGATATCAGACGCATGCTGACGGACATTTCTAATTAAATCATTGCAGTGATGGCGTACCTGCTCATATGTCCAGTTATGCATGCCTTTGTCATTTACCTGATGAACAAGGTCTTGCCACAGTGCAGCCCTCTCCTGCTGGTTCTGCCTGGTCCTGGAAAACAGTGTGGAAAAATCCCGCACCAGGCTCCGGTGTATCTCCTCATCCTCTGCAGCTGAATAACAGGGGTTGCGCTGATGCACCATCACCCTGGAAGGAAAAGAAAAATATGTGAGCAAGTAATATGGCACACATAATACTCTACTGTACTGATATCACTGAACTGCCATATATAGCATCTGTCTGTCTATCAGGGGATACACATGTAAATTACCACATATCACTGCTCAGCTAACAACTGTGTGACAGTGCCTGACACACTCCATACAACAAACTAGTACACACCAGCACTCATAGGTTCATAGGTTCATAGGTTCATACTAGGCTATCTGCCCGAGGGCATTTACAAGCCTAGCCCATAGTTTTGTGGCTTACGCCACCCCTTTAGTATGGGGAACTATACCCATTATTTTGCTGTGCCTCTGTTGAGCAGTGACACTGAGGTAATCCCTGGGGTAAATCTGCGATCTCCCATCCATTGGTCAAGATTTCTCTTGAACAAGGCCAGCGAGGTGCTCTGCCTCACATATACCGGGATTTTATTCCACAGCATAGGGAGTCTTTGGGTGATGAATCTATCCCTCCAGCACGTCCTATTAATAGCCATGTTGAGGTTTAGGTCTCCCGCCCTTGTGGCTCTGACGGATCTAGATTTTTTGAGGTGAAGCATATTCATCAAATCTGGGTTTGACATGGCCTTGTATGTCAGGCAAAGGTCACCTCTGAGCAAGCGTGGCGACTGAATAGAGCTGGAGTTCTTTCAGTCGGGCAGCATAGGACAGATGTTTGAGACCCTTTATCCTTTTGGTGAGGAACTTTTGTGGCCTCTCCAGCTGCTGCAAGTGTCGGGTCAGATACATTCCGAATGGGGCATTGTACTCAATCATTGGTCTGATGAGTGATGAGTATAGGGAGACTATGACCTCCCTTGATCTAGATTCAACTCGGCACATTGTTTGAGGTACAATGCACAACCTCACACTGGGGGTATGTATCAAGCTAATGGATGGAGAATATTGTCATCCCATGCAATGCATGCAATGCACATTTACATTTTCACTGGTAATCCACCCTAGTCTTTGCTGCCATACCCCTACCTACACCACAGTCGTACACTGTGAACTACAGCACAACATATGGCAATGTAGTATGTTTGTATCCCAATAACTGACACATCCTTCTCTGGCCTCACACCAAGGACACACACTACCATGACAGACACAAAGTCATTATGAGCAATCACACCATTACAGACCTTGCACACAGTCAGCGTCACACTCATTCCACCTCACATGGTTGGTATTGCAATGAGTACATGTGTGTGTGCATTGTCATAGGTAGGTACTATGCTATTGGCCCTGGGCCTGTGGCAGCATAGCCTTATGCTACTCTGCCCCTTGGGACACATGTAATGTGATTGTACTTGCTCCTGTCAAACAGTTGCACAGAGGTGACTCATACGGCATATTACCTATCTCCATAACATTCATCAGGGGTATGTCTGACATCTACTAATAAGGAGCCTTGCTTGTTAATGCTGGGTGGTTTAGTCCAGGGTATGGCTTATTTGTGGATAGGAACCTGTACCTCCAGCATGTGCTCTTTACTGTGGTGACAAGGATGAGGGCCATAGGTCATTTAGGCTGGACAGGTTGTGAGGTGTTACCATTGCAGTTGGACAACTGGTATGGGTGTGACATAACTCTGTATGTCCAGCAGTGGTAACCTCTGTGTAGGTCATATGAAAGGCACTCTATCTGTGGTTTTGTCAGTCACTCTGTATAGGGAATGTGTTTGAGGACATTATCACTCTTTGTTAGGTATGTCTGTGGCCTTTTCCCTTGCTGTAGTTGCCATGGGAGGTACATACCATGTAGGACATTGCAAGGTGTAGAGGGGTACACTGACCTACATTTCCCTAGCTGACACACCATTTGTGATGACACGTACCATGTACAGGGATTACAAGACTAGCGTGCCACTGTGAATATCAAAGGGGAGGCTATTGTACACTTGTTTCCCATGTTCCCTTCTGACACCTCCTGTAGTAGGCAGGCAACCACCTATGTGGTAGTTAGTGGTTAAAGTGTTTTGGAATGGGGTATGGTACTCCAGTATCCAAACTGGTGCTCAGTCCATGCCTTCGTCACCAGGCACTTGTTGCAGTACATCTGCCCCCATGTGCCTCTCTCACTCTATATATATATATATATATATATATATATATATATATATATATATATATAGATAGATAGATAGATATATTCATATACATACATATCTATAGACATTCATGTCTGTCTGTATATGTGTATGTATCTATATATATCTATATATGTATGTGTCTATTACATCTATATGTATATACATATTCTATCTATCTATCTATATATGTCTATCTATTTATACATACCTCTCTATCTATGTACATATATATATGTATATACATACACATACACACACTAACATACTTCTAATCATACATTGCTGTACAACCTACATTGTACATTGTACATTGTACTACAACCTACATTTATATGTGCACATAGCAACCTTCAACTACATATGTATGTCCAGCCTTCACTAACAGTTGCAGTATGTCCCTTGCCCTATGCACATCTTCGTATACATATAGATACAGACTGCTAACACATATGGAGGGTTCACAGTATGTAGATTATTAGATTATGTAGTTTACATTACCTTTGTTTCTGACAGATTTTTTGGATGGCTGGCTTGCTGGCTGGCTTGATGGCTTGGTTTTTTTTTTTTTTTTTTGTCTCTCTCTTTCTCTGTCTCTCTCTCTCTCCCTCCAGTGGCTGCAATGATATTATTGTATGTGTGGAGTGGCAGTACAGGCTGCTTTTGTAGGTATCTGCACATGTGCATGTGATGGCCTCTGCACCAATTGTTGGCCAGCATTTACTAACTGCATGCAGCCTGCTGTGTGGTAATTGCAGTTCTCACTGTGATTTCACGACAGTGCTATAAAATGTTAGGTTAGGTAGGCGTAGGCCTTTCAGTTTAGCAAGGTTGGGACCATGCTGGTTTGCTGTGGACACTGTTGTGTCAGTCAAAAGGTTGGTATGTCTCTCATATCTAAGGCTGTGTTGTAGCCACTGAAATGCATGTTGTACTGAAACCTGACTGTTGCTTCTTGCAGTTCATTCTCCACAGTGTGTATGTTAAGTCACACCTAATAATGCTAACACTGTTTACATGGGAGTATGTACTTTCCTGTGGGACTCATGGATTATCTGGTATACAACAGTAGCTCTTGCAATGTGTTGCTATGGCTTCACTATTTTGGCTTTACATTCACTCCTTGAAGGCCTGATATTTGTCTTTACTGGAATGTGTTGCCATGGCTTTCCTATTTTCCATTTACATTCACTCATTGTAATGCATGATATAGTTCTTTCAGCAGTAATTTCTTATATGTTTGGTGTGGTTTGGTGACACTGCATGCAGTTTGGTGAGGCCAAGGTCTGGGGTTTGACACTTACAATGGTATCTTATTTTGCTGCTGAGCAGTAGTAGGGCCTTGTACTTTGCACTAACAGTTAAGAATATCAGGCACATGCTGTGCTTGTAAACTGCTATACTGTCCTTAGTTTGTTAGATGGCTACATCCTTTGATATTTCTGGGTTGTACTCCTACATGAGGGTGTGCTTGTGGAAGCAATTCTACAGCTATTCGCAGAGTGTGTAACAGCAGACAGGCTGATATGCCTGTGTGTTTCTGACACTTCCAGGCCTGAGATACTTTCAGGTATATATTTGACCAGCCTCAGGGAACGGTACATATCAGTGGGATACACCCATGATATATTTCAGATATTCTGCAGTTGTGACTGTGGGGTATTTTGAGCATATGTATTACTACACCATTTCTGACATGCAAGTAGTGTCTACTTTAACTTATTGATAGTGTACATTATGTGGGATTCCCCACCTTTCTGCCTACTGTTAGTACATTACACAGGGAGTCAGTGGGGCACAGGTAACATTTTTTGACAAATGAATGACATCCCTGTAAATCAATCACAGTTGGGATGTCTGGCCTCATACCTATTCAAATATGGTGGTGTTTATCCTGCTCTAATACCGTGTGTGTGTTTTGTAAGGTGCTACTGTAACATTATTACCTCCTAGCATGGCTGTTTCTCTTATCACACTAATGTATTGCAATTCCACAAGAATTGCCAGTAAACATACAGGGAACAAGCTTTGTGTAATGACCTTCCTATATTCCATTTACATTCACTCCTTGTATTTCATGATATATTTCTTTCAGCACCATGTTCTTGTATATCAGTTATGGCTTAGTGGTAAGTCATGCAGACCAGTGTTTCAAAGGTCCTATGTTCGAGACTGAGAGAGGAGTTTTATTTTGCTGATGAGCAGACTACAGGCCTTGTCATACAAAGTGACTAAGGCACTTTTAAGCAGTTGTAAGCAGGTTTGCGCTGGTTTGCGCAGTGCTCACGCATGTGCACAGTGGCTTAGCTACGCACACACTCGCTTAGCTAAGCGCACACAAGCGCACACCCGCTGACTACTGCTTAAAAGTGCTTACTCTCGCTAACACCCGCACTAATTTCTTTTAAAGAAAAGAAAATGGGGAGATAGGACAGTGGTGAAAAAGGGGGCACAAAGAGGGTGGGACAGTAGGAAAACAAGCTCGGGATTTGCAGGAAGGATGTAGGGAAGGCCCATAGCTGCCCATTTCTTTATCAGTAACAGCTGTGCATATGTGTGTAATTTGGTGTGAAATTTGAAACCTTCCACCCCTGAGGGAGGGGTGAGGACAACAAAATATGTTGTACAGCCAATTTTAATTATCAGTAGACATGTTCAGCAGACATGTCTGCAAAATGGGCAGCTATGTATGGGGAATATTTTTTTTGTGGGAACAGAGTGCCCTTTTTTTTTTTTTTCAGGTGAGAGTGCAATGTGAGGTACAGGAAGTAGGTATATTTGGGGAGGTAGGTTGGGGAGGCTAACAGACAAGACAAACAAGACGCATACAGGGGTGGAGTATGACACATGTGGGGGGTACACAATTGATGGGGACGGATGTTTGGATATCGCAAGCCCATGAGCCCACAGATGGCAACAGTGGAACTGAGATCCCCACCCATGGGCAGTTACCACTGCGCCTTCACTGCCCAGGATGGGGCTGTGCTGGGGGCTGTATAGGACAAGCAGGCACACCCATGAGTTGCGCCACTCTTGCCTCACGCTGGCATAGGGGTTCAAGCACAGAATGCCAGATCTCGCTATGCACCACAGACCGGACACTTTGGAGGGTGAGTGGATGTTCTCCTCCGGCCACGCTTGCAGAGGGGAGACGAGCCCCATCCCCTGCAGCGCTTCCACCCGAAGGTGGCACAGGGCCACCGGAGGAGGTTCCGGCCTGGGCACTGGTGCCAGGTGCACTCGCCAGCTGAGGTGGGAGAGGTGGGTCCACTGGAACCCGCCTTCCCTGTTGTCCTATGTTTAGCAGTATATTTTGACATTTTGGGTTAGTAACAAACAACACCATTCAAAATTAGCTGTAACAGCATGCATCAGTATTCCCATTAACCAAACACCCATGAATTCCAAACATTGAATAGCAAGCATAACACATGCATATTTAGAACAACAGTACACAATCCAACGATATGCACAGTTGATTGATGGCAACAGGCCATCAGGTTTGGATTTGTGAACAGGGCACATGCATCAACGTACATGCAGATATGTATGAACCAACAGGACAAATGTCCATGGGAATTAATTGTGTATACACATACCCAGTTTGGTGTGGAATGGCATAATTTGTGAAAATGGGGTAGGGTGAAGAAATATTACATTAACAACTTAAACTACCTATACATATGCTGTACATTCCTAGTAGCTGCAGATATATATCCCCTACATGTCTTTGTACAGTTTCCTATATGTAACCTTAGGAATGCTGGTGATGGAAATGTTACTGCTACATTAATATACATTCCATTTTTATATATACATGCTCATATCTGGCTGTGTTCAGGTACAGAATTCTGCTACATTTGATTTATATGGCTCTAGACAACTGTGGATGTTCAGTATTTCATACAACCATACTATCTCCATATTGCAAGGGCACAGCACCATATCTAAATTGTGGAACAGACACGTTCCATGTTCAGTACTTTATTACAGCCATTTCACTCTTTGCTTGTGGCTGTCTCATTCATTTCATTATGTACTGACTGCAGTATAACTTTATTCCAGACTTATTAGAGCTTTCTTGGTCGATTCATAGCCTCTTTCTCACACTCTCACTTGTTTTATTTTTACAATTCAAGATGGACTTAATTCTAGGCATTACTAACATTTCTTACTTGGTTACAACAATCCTTTCCAACAGACTCACTTATTTCATATGGCAGATTTTAAAAGGGGATGTATTTAACACATGTCTATCCTTTGTAGATTGATTACCAGTCATTTTCAGGGTGAAGCAGTTATCTGATATTACAATACAGGTGGAAACTCTATTTCAGACTTGTTTAATGTTTATTTCTGGATTACAGGCTGCATCACTTATCTAATCTTACAGTACTAGCAGAATCTTTCTTCTAGGCTTATTTGAACTTTATTAATATGTAACAACACTGAACTCTTTTACAAGCTGTCTCACTTATATTCTATAACAATTCCAGCAAAATAATTACTAACCTGTCTGGTGGCGCAACCTCACCAGCCTATCAGCATAAGCTTGCCGATTCATGGAATGGACACCTGCAGCTGTAATATAAATGAAGTAATATTGGAACATACATCTCCATAATATAGGCTAGGATAATTTCTTACATACTTAATTACATGGATACTTACTCAGTAGTGGGGCATTGGGCATTTGCCGGGCCTCCTGTATCCAACGGTTCAGTTGGTCCTGCTTATGTCTCTTCAGGTCCGCATGGTGGTGCCGGACCTGTTCATCAGTCCTTGGCCTCTGCCTTGTATGCACCCCAGGGAACCTGGCCCTGCATGAGTTGAGCCTCATGATCGTGGACTAGGAGCCAAACCATATATTTGGACTCCTCAACACCCCACCTCTGTGCTCTAAAGTGACTTCCCTCTCCTGCACCTGCCATCCTGACTGCAAATGGGTACCACAATCAGTTATGCTGTGTATTCCCACCTATGGGGCTTATATATGCCCATTTTCCCGCACTTATCTGTGATTGGCCATTTTGGATATTTATCAGCTTAAGAAAACCTGCTTTGTCATGCTTCTATTTCCATTCATTCCTATATATATGCTAATACTGCATTTATCAGTACAACTGTCATGGCTTTATGGTTCAGTACTTTGACTATGGTTCACAGTATCCTGGGTTCGAGCCTGGGCATTGCTTTTTTTTTGTTTTTACTACTGTCTAGACAGGGTAGGAGGTGTGTCTGTGTAAAGGCGGTTTTGATACAGCTTGCTTGACATTGCCCGCCAATAAGCCGGTTGGCACGCTGCGCAGCTCCGCGCAAACGGCTTATGCTGGCTAATGCGTTATTTGGCTATGAGCACGCATATTACGTTGTGAGAAGTTTTGCTCAGCTACGGGCACTCATTGTAAGTGTGTTAAAGTGGTGCTCAACTCCGGGCATTCATATTACACCTGTTAAACCACTGCTCACCTGCGGGCAGTCGTATTATGCTTGTTAGACCACTGCTCACCTATGGGCACTCATATTCAGATTTGTAAAGCCTTGCTCAGCTATGGGCACTTATACAATTTTTTTATATTTTCTTGTGTCGGATTTCTTCAAAATGCATGGCCCATTTCATTACATTTTACTTAAATTATAGTTTTATATATATATATATATATATATATATATATATATATATATATATATATATATATATATATATATACATATATGTCAAGGGATTGTTTCATGCTTATTTAAATAAAAATAGAAAATGATGTTGTGGGGGCTCGAACCGTGACTACCTCCTCTTTGGCCAACGTCTCTACTGCTATGCTATTGCTACTTGGCTTAATTTGCATATTTAGATCTTATATGCTTTTCAATGACTGCTAACTGTGACTGAGCGGAGAGCATACCCACGCAAATGAGCGCAACTACGGGCAAACATTTTGGACATTATAAAAAAAAAATTAAACTGCTATTTTTACGTTTTACATTACAGTTGGGTTTATAGTCTGTGGGGCATGTGTGGTGTTGTGTTCCTTGACATTTCTGCGGACTCGCTCATGGGAGTTTACTTTCAGGACTCTGACTCTTCTGGGGGCGTGTCCTTTTGCAAAACTCGGCATTCAGACATGCCCCCTACTGTCCTACACGGACCGTGTTAGCCTAGGGTGTGATTCAGCAGCAACTCATGAATATGCATGGCATGCTGATGTCATACTGTTAGACTGCAGCCACCGTGTAAGACATATTAACTCTTACATGGAGGTTTTGTGAATCCTGCCCATAGTCTGTCCTACACACACATATATATATATATATATATATATATATATATATATACACACACACACACACACACACACACACACACACACACACACACACACATATGCACATGCACACACACAATAGTATAATAATAGTAGTATAATACTACTTGTATTAGTTTCAGCTTTACTACATTTTTCTTAATGACTGCAGTATTACCCTTCCCTGTGGCAAATGGTGTTAAGTTCATCTCCACAATACAGGTGAGCCAGAGTTTTAATTAGAATGTCTGGACTGGAACTGGGTATGGATACAAATCTTGCAATATCTAATATTAATTGTTAGGGAGCAGAATAGCATTAAGAAGACATTCCCTGAAATTCAAAAAATAGCTCACCTTTCACAGTAATTGCCTACCACAGGTCAGCCAATTACTGAAACAGTGAAAAAATGCAATTCAGAGATAACTATGGCCACAAAGAGAAATACCTCATTATCATCATATTAACAAGTCTTGTAATCACACATCAGCCAAACTGGCCAATGTTAGAGTTATTTATTTATTTAACATTTTGTTAACCTGGGTACAGCACCGATCTCAAATGACCAATTTCAGTCTTCTCTTAGGGTGTAGGGTGAAAATGGAGTATAAGCAAAACACAGACATGTATACTCATATGTAAAACACGAGTTGTTAATAAAAGTGGAGATATAGGATATGTACATTGTGACAATGTGAGGTATTGCCATCTGTGCCAGGGAGAATAAGGCATGTGTAGCATGTGTCAACATGATTGGCTGGAGTTTTGTGAACAATTTTGTGTCATTTGACTGTCACACTGATTTGTACAGATGCGTGTGTTAAAAATGTATCAACAGTGTTATTATAACAGATTAAATGTTTATGTTTAGACAAAGAATTCTGGAAGGGAAGAGTAGAACTTTTTGAAATTATTCTGTGGTTTTGTAATGCTGCAACAGATCTTAGCAAAGCTCTGAGTGTTTATTATACCAGAGTCAGGTGATCAAATGTGTGAGTCATTCCATAACCAACACTGATAGGGTGGAACTCACCCAGCAGCTTGTTTTGCTTTGTTTTCTTTGGAACCTGATATAAAAATCTATGACAGTTATCATAGTTCAGTTAGTTGATTGAGTTGAGTTGAGTTGAGTTAAGTCTGTCGAAGTAAGCATCTCAGCGTCTAATCTTGCCTTGCTGTATTAATTAAGTAAGCTAGGGAACAGTTATTCTTTAGACAGTCAGGAAATATAGTGAGATTATTTAAGTAGTGTTTTTCTGCATATGTTTGAATCTCTCCACCTGTGTTATTTTTATTTCTCATATTATTGAAACTCTGATGTTTATTGTACTTTGATATTTAGTACTCTCATGTTTTCTATTTTATTATGTATTATTAAATAATTTTTATACCTTTCACTGTGGCCATTCTTTTAGAGAATACTTTTAACATCTTGAGAGTACCTGTGCTTATTTTAGTGACACCTTGGCCACTCCAAAAAGCCTGGCTGCTTTGGTTATACTCTACCATTTATATTAGTATTGAATTTACTCAGTATAATTGGATACCCTTGTAAGAGCCTGACAGTGGTTGACTCGTGGCAGTGAGGTTACCTTATAGTCTGGGCAGAAGGAGTACAACTAGTAAATCTGTGCCATTCTTTTCCAGGAGTGTGTGTGTGTGTGTGTGTGTGTGTGTGTGTGTGTGTGTGTGTGTGTGTGTGTGTGTGTGTGTGTGTGTGTGTAAAACTCAAATATCCATATGTGGGTGTGTCAGCTACTTGGAATTGGGACACAGTGCTCCAAAGTGAGTCTTGTTTGGGACCTGGAGAGACAGAGAGTCCAGTCTCAGTGGAGCATGTTCCCTGTGTGCTCTTGGGGTAAACTATGTTTGATGCAGAGAGCTGCAATTGAAAATACTGTGTAAATCCATTCTTGTTTTTAGTGACAGCCTCTCACTGATGTCAGTGATGAGTATTGAGGCTCCTTGATTATTGGCCTGGGGTTAATGCCATGAAAGTACACAACATGAGTTTTCACTTAGATTAAGTGGAACATTATATATGAAAGCATAACATAAAGATTAAAAATGTAATACTAGATTATGTATTCTTTGTGATTTAGTTTGTTACATTATAGGAGGGATATAGTGATTGGTATCACGAGTAGTAAACTAAAAAAGTGAGTGCAGGAGAGCTATAAGAAATTAAGGGAGCAGAGATGAAAGAGGTAAGTGGAATCATACTTTACTAGTACGGGACAGAAAGTGGAAGGGATCAGGTTATGTGATTGTTTGTGTGGCATCAACATATGGCAAAAGTGTAGAGGTGGGTATAGTTTTAGAAGGCTGTAATGAGGGTTGCATTTGGCTTTGATTTCTGATATTGTAGGAGGGTGACTGACATATTAATTTTGCTGTAAGAGAGGGAATCATTCTATCATTAAGAAGATTGAAAGGGTGCAATAACAAAAGAATGTCTATTCTTTGATTCACTGGCAGCCAGCTAGCTCTTTTCAAGTTTTACACTGATGTTCCTGCTTTAGGTGAAGAATTATGAATCTGCATATTTTGTTGCTGATAGTTTGTGTTATAGTGGAGTAACTTGACAGCAGTAGCTTTCACTGTAGCAATCCATGCATCACGCTTGTAAAGGCACCTCATACACACACACACACACACACACACACACACACACACACACACACACACACACACACACACACACACATACATGCACACACTCATCCAGATGCAGTGCTTTCTTTATAATGGAACCAAATGTCAGTAACTGCACATATGTGGATGTGTACAAGTTGGTGATAACATACAATTAAAATGTTTTTATTCATCTATCATGTTTTTAATTTTTTGTTGTTAATTGGGGGAGTCCACAAGGCACAAGAATTTCTTTGAAGAGGTGATCAGGGGGTACTGTCTGATTAATTAACTTGCTCTGAGTCACAGAGTATCAACTGAAAAATGAAATAATAAGAGCCAGGACTGCAGGGTGAAGCTGAGTAGGAGCTCATAGCTTTAATCCTATGCACTAAACTGCCAGACACATAAGACAGCATCATATAGTACACGTCAAAGGACAAATACCAGAGACAGTGTGATATATTTAAACAAACAAATAAAAGGATCAGTGATTCTGGGATGACCTAGCAGGGAGATCTACTAACTACTGTGAACCAGATTTTATAATAAAGAGAACTGAGCCAGATGCAACAATTTTGGTATTGCTGACCTCCTGCAGTACAATAAAGAGGCAATTTAATTAACTTTTTTTGACAACCTGACTGCCAGAGGTGATTAGTGACATAGTTTCAAACCACTTGCAGACTGAGAAGGTACAAAGAGCCCTGCAACCTGAAACTAAAGACCATATGAAGAAGATCAATTGCATCATACTGCATTGCCTGATGTTTCTACAAAAGGAGAGAATCTCGAAAATAGCATGTGTTTCAACATGAAATAATTGCAAGGGCCCCATTATTCATTTTAATGTGAACTACTCCACACTATTGTTGAACAAGACTAATGAAAATAAGGATTTAATAAGAGGATTTAAAATGAAGTACATTAAAGCAAAGATATAAAACCTACAAAGTTAAGGATTTGGTCTGATAGTATAACCACCCTTTTTGATAGGTTAGATGCAACAGTTATTTTCTTGGTCCAAATAAAGTTTATCACTTATGCATAGGCAGTGAAAACTAAATATAGCAGGCAGACAGACAGCTATAGATGTATCAATAGCTGGGGTGACCTGAAGCAGGGCAGGCTTTTGATCTGTAATGTGTCTTGGCCAGCATGAAATAAGCTGTCTTCTGGAGTATTTTGAAACATTGGGAGACCCCAAACTACAAGGATGGCAATATTCACCACTTAATCAAATTTATTGGCATCTGTCTCAAGCACATAGTAAGTCATTAGGATCATAATACCCTTTGCTTTGCACACTCACTATGTTAACATAGCTGTATAGAACAAGAGGTTACTTTTTATTTGTATGATAGCTTCTTGGGTTTGTTAAGTTCATAGCCAGACTCATGTGAGAATGCAGTTCCATAGTCCCTTTCTTACATAGTAACAAATGGTATATGACAGGGTTGGCTGCCTTTAAATACGTTTAAGATGGATAGCTACACTGTGGAACAAGATAGGGATAAATTTTAACCTTATGGGGATGT
>NC_056730.1:234628384-234639223 GCF_019279795.1 Protopterus annectens | reverse complement strand
GACATGTTGCTGTCACACCATTAAGCAGTGGGTTTAATATCATATCTGTGTGTCAACTCATCACACTGTACACACACCATGTTGATGGTAGCCTGCTGTGGACATGTGTACCTGCCTGCACCTGTGTTCATATCAGTTGGCACGTGTCCCAATGTGACAACAGTTCTACTGTTCACCTGGATGCTGTGTATATGTCACTAGGCATCACGTACGCGGACATTATGAACATCAGCGGTGGCACTGCACACAAACACATGGACACCTGTACATGTATGTGTTGTGCCATGTACATCTACACAGCACTGTACGGGTGTTGGCCAACCTGCCACGGCTCACCTGTATTGCACATGTGATACACATGGGACAATGTGTAACCATGTGACATTAGCAGGAAAGGTCATGCATAGCATGTGTGCACGCATGTTGTCCACACCAACACACAGCACCTGTGACACCACAGGGTGCATCAGTGCCACATTACTGCTGTGGACGGTTGATAGTGCAAGTGCCATTTATCCATCGCACCATGTAGGACTGTGATAGCATGTGCAGCCTTGCTGGGCAGGGCTGCATGGTATGGCAGGGTATGTCACATACATGGCACTGGGATGTGACCCACCTGGGGGGGTACTGATATTGGCAGGGTGGCTGTCCATTCCATATGTCATTGCTATGTGTATATGGACATTACACATGTCTATCATCATGGTGTGGACACTGGCCTTCTGCAAGGTAGGCTGCACGCTGCTTGGTGGGGGTGTGTATGGTGCATGCAGGTATCGCACATCCATGCATACACATTACCCCTGACAGGTGTTATGTGCTGCGATATTGTTCAACACAGTGCTGTATGTGCCCACACACTGCTATCCCGTGCACATGGATGGTTGCCTGGCCTGACATGGGTACCACATATGTCTACATCCAGTGCCTGCTCCCACCCCCATGTCAGCTGGTGCACCGCACAGCGCCATCCCTCCCACGGGGAGCGTGGTGTTGGGCAAAGCATAGGTATCCATGTATGGGGACAGGGATGTTCACATAGCAGGGGCACGGATGGTATCGTCGATCGGACCATACACGTACGACGCACCCCTCACACACACAGCCCATTCAGTATGTTGTTCGCAACACTGACACAGCGATACTGCTAGGCCGGGGACATTCCCAGATGTACATACACAGATGTGTGAACATCTGTCTGTGGCATGGGCTAAAATAATGGTGGGGTTCGACACATAACGTGTTTGAGTGTGGCTGGCGCAGACCTTCTGTGCACATATCTACACAGTAAGCCTGTTCTACAGTAGGCAGCGGTGATGTGCTGTGCACATGTCAATTCTGCACATTGTGTTGGTGTCTGTCTGTCCACGGGCCAGTGGTGGGACACACAGGGGTATTAGTGAACATATATGCATGCCACCCTGTACTGCTGTACTGCTAGCTTCTCAGGTGCTACTGTGTCATGGACATGCACACCTTACCCGAACGGGTGGTAGTGGGTTGCCACCCGCACTCCATCTCCTCTTGTGGGTTGCTATGATCCAACACCCTCTTTGTATTGTATGTTCAGGCTATGCACCTGTGTGGGGCATGTGGGCATGCAATGCACTACTGCGTACCTTTGCACCCATTGCAGAACATGTCACACAGGTACACTGGCAGCCATACACTTCACAGCTTGATGACAGTACAACACGTGTTGTACACACATAACACATATCCTGTGGGACATGGTCATATGTACAGGCATGTCCAACAGTCACGTACCACTGATACCCCTACATGATGGATATGCAGTACATGTGTCGGTACAGCAACTGTCACATGTAGTCATGCAATGCCCCCCTATCTACATGGCGTGGTACTGCCTGTGGGGGATATGCATCTGCATCCATGCTATGGCCATAGCTGACAGTTGTACATCGATATGTGCAACATACCTCATTTGGTGTTCTCATGGGTGCATGTCCAACATGGCTCCGCATTGTTTGTGTCTGTCACACAGTCATTGTTGTACATGGTTTACATGCCAGCCATGGCGTACTGTGTGTGATTCCATGTACTTCATTGGGATACCAGCATTATACATTATGACGGCGTATTCCAGCCATCACATAGCCTTCCTAGATGACACTGTTAGCCAGCCAGTAGGAGGTGTTCCGCCATCTGCACATAGGTCACACAGTACGAGGGCGGCTGACACCCATTCTGGGGACAGGGTTCTGACAGCTGTGGATGGGTGTGATGCTGTCGACAACCATGACTGCGCCTGATGGTCACATCTGGATGGGTAACATTCACAACACACACCTACCTTCACGTAGCAACACATCATCCACAACAATGGACATTCCTGCCAGAACAATGTGTGCAGTATGTCTGTATGACCACTGCAGGCACCACTGGTGGCCCCCAGCATGGCAGCCAACAGCACCAGTGTATATCCCGTGGAACCATGGGTTACACCATTCACAACACACCTGTCTCAGATGACCCTGTTGTGGATCACAGTGCAGTTCCACACATCATGTTACACTAGGCATCATGCACTGATATGTTGCGGACATGTGAACGGCTGTGCAACTCAACATATGCGCACATGACACATCACCTGGTACAACATGTCTGTCATACCACATGTTATTGTGACCACCCTGTGATGGCATTATACAGGCTACATGTACTGGGACATGTGATGGCTCACCGGTATATTCACCCTCTGGGTGTGTGTCTAGCCAAGTGTACGGTAGGCGGTGGTCTGAACACGGACACTGTACATTGACCTACTCTGTCACTGCAACTGTTGACTATGCTCATACTGTACTTATACAGGCATGTGGTATCAGACCACTATGACAGTCCTGGTCGACCACACTGCTGTGGCACACATGACCTGCGGACATCTGCCTGGGGTGTGGAGCACACATGTACATCTTCACATGCTATACTGCCTCTGTGGCGGTGTCACATGACTGTCTACAGCAAGGCTGTAACAGGCAGGCACGGCATGCGGTCATGTGGGACAATGCTTGCACCTTCCACTGTGCTGCACACAAGCAAGGCACACATAGTGCACGACTCACATTTATCTGCAGTGCCTGGGACCTGCCTCCATGCTCTGCACAGCACACCTGCAAGTATAGATTGTACATGGATCATACCTCACAGGCACATACCTGGACTGCAACACACACAGGTGAGGGGATCCCACATCACACAATGTTTTGCACACATACTGGATATTTGCCGAACACAATGCATCGTAGGTGCTCCATGTTCAGATACCCATGTTTGTGACCGCTAGACACATTGTAACACGCAACAGAGCTTACACTGTACACCACAGGTTACATGCTGTCTGTGTTGTCATACTGTACATTGGGCCTCGGACAGCTGCTACTGCCATGTGCTGACAGCAACCCACACTTCCCTAGAATGGACACCCATGTACCCACACATGCTTGGGCATGCACTCCACCTAGCTGGGTGACACATTACACAACACATACCATACCTACACTACCCTCAGCATGCACAATACCTCCATGTGTCTGGTGTGTTAAACCTGGGGTTATCCCCCCTTTGGTAGATGAACATATATGCTTCACGGCCCTGCTAGCCACACCCTGGACACACACCCATCGCAGCATACATGGTACATGTGTTCTACAGCCGGTACTACTGACATCTGCTGACAGGGGTTGTTAATGGCATGGCACCCCGGCAGATGGACAGTGTAAATAACTATGCTGACACATATCACAGTGCACTTCTGTAGCATGTACGCAATGGTAGGGACCTTGCTATTCCACACAGAGACATGGTGGTACTGGCCTTTTCACAGACGCCACGGTGGTGGTCATGTTCCATGTACATCTGCTGTATGGGCACATGTGCAGGCTGTTGCACGGTGGGTATGTTCACATGTGTGGGGTGCATCACTTTACAGCCATGGTGGGTCCTCGTGGTCCATCACATGCTCCAAGGCTAGCTACCTACACATAACTGCCGCACATTGCAGTGTGGGTCCTCAGGCAGTGTGGTGGTATGTCTGTGTTGTTTGGCTACATCCACATTCAGTGTCACGTACAACAGTCACCCAGGCATTGCTGACTGAGATAATGTTGGCAACATGCAAGGCAATGGTGTACCTACCAACAATACACACTCTCACTCAGTACAGGGTTGCAATCCATACATGGACATCGTAGTGTCCCTGTGGACACATACATGGTACTGCCATGCACACGTTATATCCTAAGACACTGTCCCAATGTCACCTTCTGATCTCCCTAGCTGTTATGTCCCGCCAACCTGTTTGGTATGTCTCTCCACACCAGCCCACTGAATTCACTGCCAGCCTGTTGTCAGACATTGTGTACCTTGACCATCACACTGCCGCATCTATCGCACTACATATGGGTGGCACTGCATTGCACATGTGGGACTGCATTCGTACACCCATGACTGGACCATTCTGTATGGCACTGGGGCACATCCTCACAAACGTGCTTCACACACTCATTGATGACCTCCATGCCTTTACTGGCACCCTTGTTGGACTTCTGTGTGCCACAGCACGCCGCATACACATGCTGGCCACCTGTCATACGATTGCATGGGTGGTTGGTGTGGTACAGAGGGCAACAGATCAGACATTGTCCTCACATTGCCCTTCAGCACCATTCCACGTTCTGGCATTGGCAATGTACACATCCACCGTCACATCATACCCTGTGTCTCAGAATGTTAGGCTATATGACTCCTGGACAGGACACACAGTGGTGCAAGCATATCATGCTACCTACTACATGTCAGGTACATGTGGCATTACACAGTCCTCAGTCATGGGTCCCCTCATGTTCACTATTTGCTTACATACACAACATGCTGTCACAGAGTACTGTCCATGCCTAGATATCCCACATCTACATACCTGGCACCATTATAGCTCCACCAGCTCATACTGATAACAACTGTACAGGTGTCGGTGTGGCAGATACATCATGTGGGTGTCATGGCATCAGGATGCATGACACATGGTGCATGCACATCACCTTTGCATAGCAACATTCATCCACTGAGTATCACATGGATACTGTCCCCATACATGCATATCAAATTGTACATGTTTGCTGTACACACACATGCCCCAGATGGTGCTGTGGTTGCCGTATTCCACTGTGGCATGGGTACACATCTGCAGGGCCACACCTATCTGTACTGTGTGCGATGCTGGTACATAGGTAGCCATTGTACCTGTGGCATACACACATCTACACATGGGCAGGGTTACAATACCACATTCATGGTGTACCTTCCACAACGGCTACGACTCTACATGGCACTACATTATCATGCCATGATGTGTACCAGGCTCAGACAGTTTACATATGCGGCTGACAGACGGGAAACACATCTGTACACATCTGCATACCACATACACAGGGGTGTGTTCTGCTCTGACATGGACCATGTCCTCCGCATTACTGATGCATGTAGTACTCATACATGGCAATTACAGTGGGCAGTGTGAATGGACCACTCATGGATATGTGCACACATGCCACATTGCATGGGCTGGGCTTCTGTGTTACTTCCGCAGACACAACACACACCATGCTGTGGAACATAGGTCCTGTACACATCCCACAGGGACACACAGTGGCACTGTTCATGTGATAGCTCCCTTGCTGTTTGAGTGACACGTAGTCATGGTACCACCACAGCAGCAGTACTGTGTAGACATGCAGTTGACACCCACCTCTGCTGTTCACTGGACACTACCATGGGGAGGTGACACTACTGTGTACACTGCACATGTGTTTACACATGGACCTGCCAGACTTCATTGTTGCCCACATTGCACCTGCTACAGATCGTTTGGCCATAGTTACTTGGTGTTCCTTCCATTTTGGATGGCTATTATGCTACTACTCTGTCCCATATGTACACGCCATATGCATCCTGTTATTGTACATACCAATAGGCCGTAACTCCATTATGCATGATATGCCTGTGATACTGTGTATGATGTCTGTCATATCCACCATGACAGCTTTACATTACACATAGTTGACATAGTATCCCCTACTGCAAGGCATACATGCACATCGTGCGCACATTACATATGATGATGACGGTATATGCCCATACACATGTGTGCTCTGACAGTATACATACATGTCCTATCCCCTGCTATGGCACTTCCTTGTTGGACATCCACTGCCAGCATCGGCCTGTGGTGTGGCATTGTTCTGTGTTATGCCCCCCTGTGGCAGCCCTTGTGTTATCCCGGCTGTGTACATGATGTCCCACTGCTGTGCACACGGTGTCCACAGTCGTTGGTATGCTCAGCAGGATAGCACTGCATAACCACCTTTCACCACTCTCTGCATTATGGACAAGTATCCTTGCTTAGAAACACCATTCACATACAGTACAGCTTCGTCATACACATGATGCGTTACACACCCGTACATATCGTGGGTTCTGCATACCTTGTCTGTGTTTCCTTCCGTTTTTCGTTGTGTGTATCGCTATTCCGTTTTCTCACTCTATCCGTTTTTGAGTAGTAGTTCGGTATGAGCATACGGTTTGTATATCCTGGGAGTCATCCTTATATCCGTCGTTACCTGCAACATGTGGGTTCATCACACCAATAGCTGTTCCTCAGTGTGTACTTGTGCGCATATCTCCTGTGCATCTACTCCGTTCGTACATTACGCGTCGTAACTAGGGCATGGTTGCATTCCTCACCTGGGCGTTGGCTATTTGCCCTACCTTCGTGGAGATGGTCTGTATTGTGTTATGTTATGTGTAACTGCAGCCGCTATTTGTGGCGTCAGGTACATTTCGCAGTGGTGTTAGCCGTGGATTGTGTGTGTTGGGTATGATATTATGTTCGACATGTGGGTGTCCCTGTCCTGACGGTGTTTTGCATTCGGATGTGTAACATAGCTGTTGTATTCCTTTAAACAACGGATGCAAGTATGCATCTGCTGTTGATAGTGTTTCCCATGCGAGATGTTGCGGTTATGCAGCTGTCATTGACTGCCTGTATGTTTGTGCTGCTATTACGGCTTGTATCCCTTTGATATGTGCGATGGGGAATATCGGAGGTTGTAGGTGACGGATACGGGTTGTGGGCCTTGCATCTCTACATACACGGTATGCTTGTCTGTGTGCTCCATCCCTGCCTGGGGAGTTGGCAGTTACTTGTCTGTTGTTCTGGGAGTGTAGGTTGTGTTGTTGTCATGTGGTGTTGGTATCGCTTGCAGTGTGCTTCCTGCATGTATTCCTCCGTCACATCGGTGGTATATCTGCGTTGTTTGTACGCGACGACTATCCCTTGTCATTCTGTCCCGGATATTTACAGTCATTGTGGTCCTGTACTTGGGATGGCCTGTTTGCTAGTGGTTGCCACCTATTCAGGTGGCGATTACTTGTTTGACACTTGTAGAAGACACAGTGGTGTTTACGGGCCGACACGCCACGATCAGTACCGGGTAGCACATGCGTATTTCGCGTACATACCTATTGCTGTGTAACTTTGCCGATGTATCGTTTTGTAATTAGCATATCGGTGTCATACATACGGTCATGATTTGTACATACGTCCTTTCCATTTCATGTGGGGTATATTCCTGTGGTACATTCTGGGACATTTTCACTTTGCATCATTATACGTCGCCACACGCCTAGCCAGGGAGGGGCTCTCAGTACTACTTTGGGAGTACTGGTGTACATACACCTGAGGTTACTATACTGTATGCCTACACATGTTGTTCCACTCCGCCTGTCACATGGCACCAACATACACATTTTACAGTGGCACACACATTACACTCGCACAGCGAAACACACGGCACCCTCACCGCACACATACACATACTGCGGCAGTCACAGGGACGGTTGCACACAGTACCTGCGTGGCCCGCATCACCGGCGGCAGTGTCTACCTCCCCCCTCATATCATCATAGTATTACCCGCGCATGTATTGTTACTGTACTGTGGCCTGGCGATCATCCCGAGTCGCGGTTATGCATTTCGGTATGTTGACCTTTCCATGGGTGGCGGTTTCCTGTTCTGTTAAACCTCCCGGATGCTCAGGTTGTCGTTCACTATGTTTACTATGTACAGATATCGCGTGTTACTTCTCTGTCACCTTACATCCCTCTGATTCCCTGTCTAACCTGTTGTACTTATATGTATATGTGTACATATATTTCTATGTGTGTAATTATATCTATCTCCATATCTGTATATGCACATATCTACATGTCTATATGTATACACCTTGCTGCGAATGTGGCAGCATACAGCAACGCTGTCTGCTGTAGGACCCACGTACGGTTCAGGTGTTGGTGTTCCATGCTCCGCTGGCTGTTGGGTGTGCAGTGTTTGGGTGCTGCCTATGTTGGAGTCACACATGGGGCCACCCATACGGTACACTTTACGGGTGGCCATGTTTGTGTGCCGTCCATTTCACTGTGTGTGCAGGTAGGGAGGTGTCAGTCCATGGGGCCTACGCTGTCAGAGTATGTGCAATACGTTCCCTCTTTGCCAGGGCATAGGCATATTGGGTACGCCTCCATCTGCCTACTGGGGCTGGCACAGTGTGTTCATGGTCCTGAGCCCTCTGTGCCTGTACTGGCCTTGGCAGTTGTGGTGGGCTTTGTGGCCCTTCACCATTATGTCCCTGCAGCAGCTGCTTCCGCAGGATCATATTATGTAGCATGGCACATACTATGAATATGTGGGCACATGTGCCTGGAGAGTACTGCAAGGCTCCACCGGATGTATCCAAGCACCGGAACCGTGATTTCAGCATCCCAAACACACGCTCTATGATTATTCTGGTTTGTGCGTGTGCCTCATTATGGCGTTCTTGCATGTGTGTGTGTGCATTTCTGATGGGAGTCATCATCCATGGCTCCAGTGCATAGTCAGCATCCCCCACAAGGTGGCCTTGTGGGATGTCCCCCCTGGTGAATACCTGGTACAGCTGTGAGGCATGCCAGATATGGGAGTCATGGTAGCTTCCAGAGCTGCCAGCACACACATCCATGATAATGCCCTGCGCATTGCACATGACCTGGCAATTGATGGAGGGGAATCCCTTGCGGTTTATGTAGCGTCTACCCTGCTCCCCAGGTAGTGACTTGATTTGTATGTGCGTACAGTCTATCGCACCCAGTACCTCCGGGATTGTGCCACACGGTGGAAGTGGCGCATATTGCTAGCCAACTCCTCCTGAGATCTGGGGAAGTATATATGCTCATTGGTATGTCGTAACATGGCATCCAGAAACTGGTGTAGTACCCTGGATGCTGATGCCTGTGAGATGCCCATTATATCCCTAGTTGGCCTTTGAAAGGTACCTGTGGCCAGTATTCGCAAGCTTACACATACCTTTGTATCCACTGGGATGGGCTCCCCTCTGTTGTTTCTTGTTCTCAGGCATGGCCGGCACAGCTCCGCTATTTGCTGTAAAGTGTCCCTATCCACCCTGTAACACTCTACTATCTCCAGGTCTTGTAGCCCCTGGTAGGTTACCCTTGGTCTGAACACTCTCCTTCTCCTCTGAGGCCTACGGTAGTTGTCGGCACCCTCCTCCACAACTCCGTCTGTCTCTAACACATGCTGATGGATCACGGCCACGGCGGCACCCAACATGAACATTTTAAAAGTTCCCCGTGTGTTTACACTTAGAGTGCGGCGTTTGGGAATACATGGCTGTGTGTTGTGTGCATTCACACTTTATACTGTTGTGCTGTACACCCGGTGATGTCATAGGGTGTGTCTGTGCGGCCTTATCTGTAGATTATCTTCTGTGTTTTACCGTTGGCACTGCAACGCTGTTGCCTTTGGTGTTGCATTACTCTTGCCTGCATTGGATTAGATTTTGACCTTACCTTACTGTTTCTGCACGTTGCACCTACTATTTCCTGCATGCATCCTGCGGAGCCCTGTCATGTGTGGTTTCTGGAACATGGCATATTGTGCGTTTTGTGTGCCGCCGCCATTATGCTGCCTGTCTACTTGGCTCTGCTGTGTCAGGTCTTCACTCTTTGTAATCTGATACCTCCCCTACTTTCTTTGCATTCATATGCCTCCCCTATCCCGTTTTGCAGGTTTCTGCATGCAGAGTTGTCAGCTGCCGCCAATTGGCCTTCGTGGGTTGATTACTGTTGATTGCTCATTACTACTCCAATTACACTGCTTCCACATTTCCTCATATTCTCAACATCACCTTCCTGTATCCGATGTTGTTTGCGGGGTGAGCGTCACATGACTGGGTTAAGGGAACGTAGTCATCCTCGTGCACATGCACCTCTGCGTGCATTGTGTGCTCTCAGCTCAACTATTTCCACACACGCCGGTCCTGCAGCTGTGCTGTGCAATGTACAGCCCAGGTTTGCTGGGCTCCAATGTGCTTCCTCCTACAGTGGCACACCCCTCTGCAGGTGACTTGTATTCCCTCGGAGCCACTCCTCGGTGTATTACCGCTGCGCCGTTTGGTACAGCCTTACGCCGGCGGGGGGTTTTCGATTCACTATTATCTGCCTCATTTGCATGGCATTGACTACTAATTCATAGTTACTGCGCCGAACACTGCCGCGACTCCTTGGCAACCCTTGCACCGTGGATGTGGCTTTTCTTGCATACCATGGTGTATTGTGGCTGTGAAGCTGATGTATATTACACTGCTGTTTTATGACATTGTCATATTATTTCATTGTTTAGCACCTTCCGCGGACATGTCCTGGGGTTCTGCTGTGAGTTTCTGTGGACATACCATTTATGTTATTATTTACATGTTGTGCATGTTT